>NC_134687.1:539761959-539954459 GCF_050947455.1 Rhinoderma darwinii | reverse complement strand
CCCAGCCAGAGTTCCAGGGTGATTGGTGGTAGGTCCCGGTGGGGGCAGCGGGAGAAACCTACATCCCCATGCCCAGCCAGAGTTCCAGGGTGATTGGTGGTAGGTCCCGGTGGGGGGGCAGCGGGAGCAACCTGCATCCTCATGCCCAGCCAGAGTTCCAGGGTGATTGGTGGTAGGTCCCGGTGGGGGGGCAGCGGGAGAAACCTACATCCCCATGCCCAGCCAGAGTTCCAGGGTGATTGGTGGTAGGTCCCGGTGGGGGGGCAGCGGGAGCAACCTGCATCCTCATGCCCAGCCAGAGTTCCAGGGTGATTGGTGGTAGGTCCCGGTGGGGGGGCAGCGGGAGAAACCTACATCCCCATGCCCAGCCAGAGTTCCAGGGTGATTGGTGGTAGGTCCCGGTGGGGGGGCAGCGGGAGCAACCTGCATCCTCATGCCCAGCCAGAGTTCCAGGGTGATTGGTGGTAGGTCCCGGTGGGGGGGCAGCGGGAGAAACCTACATCCCCATGCCCAGCCAGAGTTCCAGGGTGATTGGTGGTAGGTCCCGGTGGGGGGGCAGCGGGAGAAACCTACATCCCCATGCCCAGCCAGAGTTCCAGGGTGATTGCAGGTAGGTCCCGGTGGGGTGGAAGGGGGTCAGCTGGAGCAAACCGCATCCCCATGCCCAGCCAGAGTTCCAGGGTGATTGCAGGTAGGTCCCGGTGGGGTGGAAGGGGGGGCAGCGGGACCAACCTGTGTCCCTATGCCCAGCCAGAGTTCCAGAGTGATTGCAGGTAGGTCCCGGTGGGGTGGAAGGGGGTCAGCGGGAGCAACTTGCATCCCCATGCCCAGCCAGAGAACCAGGGTGATTGCTGGTAGGTAAGGAGATCCATTTGGTGACCAAACAGCAGTGAAAATAAAAAGGCCCAAATGTCAAAGAATGACACTTTTAATACTGAAAGTGAAACATTTAAAATCAAGTTAAAGTGGGGTATGTTCAAAAATGTCAGAGGCGGTGGTGAACAGCAAGGGCAGGCCGGGGCAGAGTTCCAGGGCCAGGGGTGTGACGGCAGGCAGCGTAGGCCGGGGCAGAGTTCCAGGGCGGTGGGGAGAGGACTAGGCCTCAATCCAAGGAGATCCATTTGGTGACCAAGCAGCAGTGACAATAAAAAGGCCCAAATGTCAAAGAATGCCATTTCTGCTACTGAAAGTGAAACATTTGAAAGTGAAACATTTAAAATCAAGTTAAAGTGGGGTATGTTCACAAATGTCAGAGGCGGTGGTGAGCAGCAGAGGCAGGCCGGGGCAGAGTTCCAGGGCCAGGGGGTGACGGCAGGCAGCGTAGGCCGGGGCAGAGTTCCAGGGCGGTGGGGAGAGGACTAGGCCTCAATCCAAGGAGATCCATTTGGTGACCAAGCAGCAGTGAAACTGAAAAGGCCCAAATGTCAAAGAATTGCATTTCTGCTACTGAAAGTGAAACATTTGAAAGTGAAACATTTAAAATCAAGTTAAAGTGGGGTATGTTCACAAATGTCAGAGGCGGTGGTGAGCAGCAAGGGCAGGCCGGGGCAGAGTTCCAGGGCCAGGGGTGTGACGGCAGGCAGCGTAGGCCGGGGCAGAGTTCCAGGGCGGTGGGGAGAGGACTAGGCCTCAATCCAAGGAGATCCATTTGGTGACCAAGCAGCAGTGACAATAAAAAGGCCCAAATGTCAAAGAATGCCATTTCTGCTACTGAAAGTGAAACATTTGAAAGTGAAACATTTAAAATCAAGTTAAAGTGGGGTATGTTCACAAATGTCAGAGGCGGTGGTGAGCAGCAGAGGCAGGCCGGGGCAGAGTTCCAGGGCCAGGGGGTGACGGCAGGCAGCGTAGGCCGGGGCAGAGTTCCAGGGCGGTGGGGAGAGGACTAGGCCTCAATCCAAGGAGATCCATTTGGTGACCAAGCAGCAGTGAAACTGAAAAGGCCCAAATGTCAAAGAATTGCATTTCTGCTACTGAAAGTGAAACATTTGAAAGTGAAACATTTAAAATCAAGTTAAAGTGGGGTATGTTCACAAATGTCAGAGGCGGTGGTGAGCAGCAGAGGCAGGCCGGGGCAGAGTTCCAGGGCCAGGGGTGTGACGGCAGGCAGCGTAGGCCGGGGCAGAGTTCCAGGGCGGTGGGGAGAGGACTAGGCCTCAATCCAAGGAGATCCATTTGGTGACCAAGCAGCAGTGACAATAAAAAGGCCCAAATGTCAAAGAATGCCATTTCTGCTACTGAAAGTGAAACATTTGAAAGTGAAACATTTAAAATCAAGTTAAAGTGGGGTATGTTCACAAATGTCAGAGGCGGTGGTGAGCAGCAGAGGCAGGCCGGGGCAGAGTTCCAGGGCCAGGGGGTGACGGCAGGCAGCGTAGGCCGGGGCAGAGTTCCAGGGCGGTGGGGAGAGGACTAGGCCTCAATCCAAGGAGATCCATTTGGTGACCAAGCAGCAGTGAAACTGAAAAGGCCCAAATGTCAAAGAATTGCATTTCTGCTACTGAAAGTGAAACATTTGAAAGTGAAACATTTAAAATCAAGTTAAAGTGGGGTATGTTCACAAATGTCAGAGGCGGTGGTGAGCAGCAGAGGCAGGCCGGGGCAGAGTTCCAGGGCCAGGGGTGTGACGGCAGGCAGCGTAGGCCGGGGCAGAGTTCCAGGGCGGTGGGGAGAGGACTAGGCCTCAATCCAAGGAGATCCATTTGGTGACCAAGCAGCAGTGACAATAAAAAGGCCCAAATGTCAAAGAATGCCATTTCTGCTACTGAAAGTGAAACATTTGAAAGTGAAACATTTAAAATCAAGTTAAAGTGGGGTATGTTCACAAATGTCAGAGGCGGTAGTGAACAGCAGAGGCAGACCGTGGCACAGTTCCAGGGCCAGAGTGTGACACTGTCCGCCGATAGATAACCCTTTGCACATTATCGTCATCATCATTATCAGCAGCAGTTGCTGTCAGCCAGCTCCAGAGTGTATGAGCGGGGTGTGCTGCCCATTGCAGCCCGGGGCAGAGGAGCCGTATGCAAGCTGTGCATGCCCGGTGGCAACAGTGTATGAGCTCCACAGCGCCAGCGGGGGGGGTCCCACTATGTCCCAAGCCGCCTGACATGTACTTCCGGTCGGCTAGGAGGTGGCATGTCACCTGGGCTGTCAGCCAGCCCCAGAGTGTATGAGCGGCGTGTGCCTGCACCCGTGGGGGGGATACAGGAGCCATGGGGAAGCTGTGCAAGACCGGGGGCAGCCGTGTAGGTGCTCTGCAGTGCCCGCTGTGGACTTCCAGGGCAAGAGCGGTAGGAGCGGCCAACTCATGCCGACCTCCTGGAACTCCCCGTCGGCTTCGCTCGCGGGTCGGTCCCGCTGATTTTTCTACCTTCATAATAAAAAAATCTTTTTTTTTTTATGGCATTTTCGGAAGCCTCAAGCCCACCTGGAGTTGCACGAGCAAGGCCACGTCGGCGTCTCCTTCCGAAAGCGGCCGGGAGCCAGTTCCGAGTATGAGCGGCGTGTGCCTGCCTTTTGCACCCGTGGGGGGATAGAGGGGCCCCTGGGGAGCTTGTACATGCCGGCAGCTTCCTTGTGGGAGCTCCACAGCGCCCGCGGCGAGTCCCGTTGTGTCCAGCCGGCTGACAAGCACTTCCGGTCCGCGAAGGATGCATGTCAGCGGCGGTGTGCCCGCTCCGGGTATGAGCGGCGTGTGCCTGCCTATGGCATCCTTGGGGGGATAGAGGAGCCATGGGGAAGCCGTGCCAGCCCGGTTGCAGCCGTGTATGAGCTCCTCAGCGCCAGCCTCGGAGTTTGAGGGCTTTAGCGGTATGCACGGCCAACTCATGCCGACCTCCTGGAACTCCCCGTCGGCTTCGCTCGCGGGTCGGTCCCGCTGATTTTTCTACCTTCATAATAAAAAAATCTTTTTTTTTTTATGGCATTTTCGGAAGCCTCAAGCCCACCTGGAGTTGCACGAGCAAGGCCACGTCGGCGTCTCCTTCCGAAAGCGGCCGGGAGCCAGTTCCGAGTATGAGCGGCGTGTGCCTGCCTTTTGCACCCGTGGAGGGGGATAGAGGGGCCCCTGGGGAGCTTGTACATGCCGGCAGCTTCCTTGTGGGAGCTCCACAGCGCCCGCGGCGAGTCCCGTTGTGTCCAGCCGGCTGACAAGCACTTCCGGTCCGCGAAGGATGCATGTCAGCGGCGGTGTGCCCGCTCCGGGTATGAGCGGCGTGTGCCTGCCTATGGCATCCTTGGGGGGATAGAGGAGCCATGGGGAAGCCGTGCCAGCCCGGTTGCAGCCGTGTATGAGCTCCTCAGCGCCAGCCTCGGAGTTTGAGGGCTTTAGCGGTATGCACGGCCAACTCATGCCGACCTCCTGGAACTCCCCGTCGGCTTCGCTCGCGGGTCGGTCCCGCTGATTTTTCTACCTTCATAATAAAAAAATCTTTTTTTTTTTATGGCATTTTCGGAAGCCTCAAGCCCACCTGGAGTTGCACGAGCAAGGCCACGTCGGCGTCTCCTTCCGAAAGCGGCCGGGAGCCAGTTCCGAGTATGAGCGGCGTGTGCCTGCCTTTTGCACCCGTGGGGGGATAGAGGGGCCCCTGGGGAGCTTGTACATGCCGGCAGCTTCCTTGTGGGAGCTCCACAGCGCCCGCGGCGAGTCCCGTTGTGTCCAGCCGGCTGACAAGCACTTCCGGTCCGCGAAGGATGCATGTCAGCGGCGGTGTGCCCGCTCCGGGTATGAGCGGCGTGTGCCTGCCTATGGCATCCTTGGGGGGATAGAGGAGCCATGGGGAAGCCGTGCCAGCCCGGTTGCAGCCGTGTATGAGCTCCTCAGCGCCAGCCTCGGAGTTTGAGGGCTTTAGCGGTATGCACGGCCAACTCATGCCGACCTCCTGGAACTCCCCGTCGGCTTCGCTCGCGGGTCGGTCCCGCTGATTTTTCTACCTTCATAATAAAAAAATCTTTTTTTTTTTATGGCATTTTCGGAAGCCTCAAGCCCACCTGGAGTTGCACGAGCAAGGCCACGTCGGCGTCTCCTTCCGAAAGCGGCCGGGAGCCAGCTCCGTGTATGAGCGGTGTGTGCCTGCCTTTTGCACCCGTGGGGGGATAGAGGAGCCATGGGGAAGCTGTGCATGCCCAAGCTTCAAACTGTCACCATGTCAACAGACATGGTGACAGCGTCCCGATCGCAAAGCAGGATTCAAACAGGACCAATCAGAGTGGTCCCTGTGCCGGAAACGAGCTGTGATTGGTCAGTACTGACAGGCCAATCATAGCGCAGGAGCAGTGTTGCCTGCCTATTGCACCCGTGGGGGGAATAGAGGAGCCATGGGGAAGCTGTGCATGCCCAAGCTTCAAACTGTCACCATGTCAACAGACATGGTGACAGTGTCCCGATCGCAAAGCAGGATTCAAACAGGACCAATCAGAGTGGTCCCTGTGCCGGAAACGAGCTGTGATTGGTCAGTACTGACAGGCCAATCACAGCGCAGTAGCAGTGGTGCCTGCCTATTGCACCCGTGGGGGGGATAGAGGAGCCATGGGGAAGCTGTGCATGCCCAAGCTTCAAACTGTCACCATGTCAACAGACATGGTGACAGCGTCCCGATCACAAAGCAGGATTCAAACAGGACCAATCAGAGTGGTCCCTGTGCCGGAAACGAGCTGTGATTGGTCAGTACTGACAGGCCAATCACAGCGCAGGAGCCGTGGTTTGCCGGCATCTCCGTCTCTGACAAGCTCTTTCCTGTCAGAGAGCTTGTGAGAGACGGAGACAGGAATAAATACAGTGCGTAAGTTAAAAAAAAACAGCGATCTGCCGCTTTTCTGCCCTTTTGTGCCCACTAACCTGTTTTTAGTTAGTTAGGTAGCACAAGTTTTTCAGTATGGCCAAAAGAGTCTTTTTAGCCGAGGAAGCATCTGCAATGCTGTGTTCCGACACGGACAGCGCAAGTGAAGGTGAGGAGCAGTTCGTGCTTCCATCTTCCTCTGCATCCAGTGACTCTGAATCTGCACCCCCCAGTCGGCGTAGAAGAGCCGTAGTTCCTGATCTGCCTGAGCTGACCTGGGAAGCTGCAGAGAATTATACCCCCCAGGTGCCTGAGTTTACAGCCCGCTCAGGCATTCAAATTGAAATGACGGGTTTCAGCCCCATTGATTATTTTAACCTTTTTTTTTCAGACTCCCTTTTAGCGTTAATGGTCCAGCAGACCAACATCTATGCGGAACAATTTATCGCCCAGAACCCTGACTCTTATTATGGGAGAAGCCAAAATTGGACCCCCACAAACCTAGTGGAATTGCGGAAGTTTTGGGGCATATTTTTAAGTTTTGGCCTAATAAAAAAGCCTAGGATTAGAGACTATTGGTCCCTTGATATTTTATATAACACCCCCATTTACCGCACAGTAATGCCAAGGAAGCGCTTCGAAGCCATCCTGAAATTCCTTCATTACAATGATAATAGCCAGTGCCCACCCCCACAGGACCCAAATTTTGATAGGCTATATAAAATACGACCATTGATTGCCCACTACTCCCAAATTTTTTCCCACGTTTATACCCCCCAGCAAAATATTTCGGTAGATGAATCCCTAGTCAGCTTCAAGGGTAGACTGCACTTCAGGCAGTATCTACCCAATAAAAGAGCCCGGTACGGCATAAAGCTCTACAAGCTGTGCGAAAGTGCCACCGGTTACACCTACTCCTTTAGGGTCTATGAGGGAAAAGACTCCCATATAGATCCCCCAGAATGCCCCCCTTTCCTTGGAATTAGTGGAAAGATCGTATGGGATCTTATCCATCCTTTACTTGGGAAAGGCTATCATCTTTATCTGGACAACTTTTATAACAGTGTCCCCTTAGTAAAAGTTCTCTTGTCCAGATCCACCTTGGCATGCGGAACAATCCGCAAAAATAAGAAGGGCCTCCCCAAAACATTGCTGGGTCAGATCCTAAAATTAGGAGAGAGCAAAGCTTTCTGCTGCGACAATCTGCTCCTCCTAAAGTATAAGGATAAAAGGGACGTCCTTATACTGACCAGCATACACGACAGCAGATGCAGCCTAGTCCCTGTACGTGGATCCACTTCCCAAGTCCCAAAACCATATTGTGTACAGGAGTACAACAAGTATATGGGTGGCGTTGACCTGTCCGACCAGGTTATAAAACCATACAACGCCATGCGCAAGACCAGAGTATGGTATAAGAAGCTGTCTGTGCATCTTACACAGATGGCTTTATACAACGCCTTTGTCCTCTATAGATATGCCAGCAGTGGAGGTACGTTCCTGCAATTTCAGGAAAAGGTCATAAAGTCCCTGATGTTTGGTAACCAGGAAGAAGAGGGCAGTTCATCTGGCTCTTCCGTCAGTAGGATAATTCCCGGCCAGCATTTCCCGACAGAAATCCCCCCCACTGAAAAAAAAAAGAAGCCCCAAAAAAAATGCCGTGTGTGTGCCAAGCGAGGCATTCGTAAGGACACCACATACCATTGTGAGACATGTCCCACAAATCCCGGCCTGTGCATGAACCAATGTTTCAAAATATATCATACCTCCTTGGATTTTTAATTTATTTATTCATTATTCACCTTTTCTGTCTCCCATACTGGCCATGACCAATTATTAATTTTTCTACTGACCAGCCCCATTTAAAATTTGATCATTTAAAAATTGTAAAAAAAAAACACCTAAAACAAAACTAAAAATTCTCACTATACCCCTAGATAATTTCCTCAATGGGTGTAGTTTCCGAAATGGGGTCACTTGTGGGGGGTTTCCACTGTTTAGTCCCCTCAGGGGCTTTGTAAATGTGACAAGGCCTCTCAAACCATTCCTGCTAAATGTGATCTCCCAAAGCCAAATGGCACTCCATCCCTTCTAAGCCATGCCCTGTGTTCAAATATCCGTTTATTACCACATGTGGGGTATTGTTTTACTCGGGAGACATTGCTTTACAAATTTTACGGTGCTCTTTCTCCTTCAGTCCTTGTGGAAATGAGAAAAAAAATGGCTAAACCTAAATTTTCTTTGAATAAATGTTGATTTTAATTTTCACGGCCTAATTCCAATAAATTCTGTAAAAAACCTGTGCGGTCAAAATGCTTACCATACCCCTAGATAATTTCCTTGAGGTGTCTAGTTTCCCAGATGGGGTCACTTGTGGGGGGTTTCCACTGTTTAGTCCCCTCAGGGGCTTTGTAAATGTGACAAGGCCTCTCAAACCATTCCTGCTAAATGTGATCTCCCAAAGCCAAATGGCACTCCATCCCTTCTAAGCCATGCCCTGTGTTCAAATATCCGTTTATTACCACATGTGGGGTATTGTTTTACTCGGGAGACATTGCTTTACAAATTTTACGGTGCTTTTTCTCCTTCAGTCCTTGTGGAAATGAGAAAAAAAATGGCTAAACCTAAATTTTCTTTGAATAAATGTTGATTTTAATTTTCACGGCCTAATTCCAATAAATTCTGTAAAAAACCTGTGCGGTCAAAATGCTCACCATACCCCTAGATAATTTCCTTGAGGTGTCTAGTTTCCCAGATGGGGTCACTTTTGGGGGATTTGTACTGTTTTGTCACTGCAAGAGCCCTTCTAACAAAATAAGGCCCCAAAATCCACTAGGTGTTCCTTTGCTTCTGAGGCCTGTGCTTCATTCCAGTAGCACGCTACGACCACATGTGGGATATTTCCTAAAACTGCAGAGACTGGGCAACAAATATTGAGTTGAATTTCTCTGCTAAAACCTTCTGTGTAATAAAAAAATAGTATTAAAAATTTATTTCTGCCAATAAATATGAAATTTGTAAATTCCACCTCTACTTTGCTTTAATTCCTGTGAAATGTGTAAAGGGTTAAGACATTTTCTAAATGCTGTTTTGAATACTTTGAGGGGTGAAGTTTTTAAAATGGGGTGACTTTTTGGGGGTTTCTAATATATAAGGCCCTCAAAGCCACTTCACAACTGAACTGGCCCCTGTAAAAATGGCCTTTTGACATTTTCTTGAAAATGTGAGAAATTGCTGCTAAAGTTGTAGGCCTTGTGATGTCATAGAAAAATAAAAGGATGTTCAAAAAACGATGCCAATCTAAAGTAGACATATGGGTGATGTTAATTAGCAACCATTTTGTGTGGTATAACTGCCTGTCTTACAAGCAGATACATTTAAATTGAGAAAAATGCTAATTTTTGCAATTTTTCGCTAATTTTCGGTGTTATTCACAATTAAATATAGAACATATCGAGCAAATTTTGCTAGTAACTTAAAGTGCAATGTGTCACGAGAAAACAATCTCAGAATCGCTTGGATAGGTGAAAGCATTCCAGAGTTATTACCACATAAAGTGAACATGTCAGATTTGAAAAATGAGGCTCTGTCAGGAAGGTCAAAAGTGGCTAGGGCGGGAAGGGGTTAAACAAAAGAAATATAAAAAATGTAATGCTTGAAGAAATAAGAAATATTAGCAGTTAGTAGTACAGAAAGACAGCCCCAGTCTGCATAGATTTAGGTGGAGAATTGGGAATATTTATTAAATGGTTACTGTCATTTCAACAAGCGTATTCCCATCTAATAGCCACTGTATCTACTATGCAAACTGCAATTGACTTAATCAAAAAAGTTTTCTACCTGAAAGTCGCATTCAATTTCCAGACAGTTGGATTACCTGAAGTGGGGGCTTGTCTATGCAGGCATCAGGAATGCTCCCAGCTTTATCGCCCCTCCGGTTCTCCTCTCCTCAGTAGTGGTCAGCTGCCCATTGGACAATGCATGTGCTTGCCTCTGAGGAGGCGCAGTGCATGATGGGAAGCATCATACACGTCCCCTGTAATGTTTATCATTAGCAACGAAGCAACTTTTTCTCAGAGACTTTTGATAAATGATGCTCATTTTACTTATTAAAAAAAAAAATGAAAAGTACCTATATGTGTATGGATGGTCACCAGATGATACCACCATAGCTCAGAAGTCGCTTTTTTAAATTATTATATTGTCATTCATTCATTTTGTTAGGGTTTGCTTTGGGGTGGGGGGGATTACCATGTAAAGGACTACAGTTCCCATGATTCCATTCCCCTCTCACAAACATTGCATCTATTTACAGCCTCTCTATTACAAGGTGCAAGGTAGTGCTTTAATAGCATACTGTCTGGTACTGACACTGCACATCTGCTGCCCAGCATGTGAAACACAATCCTTCCAGATAGAGGAAGGGGGTGAGCAGGATGCGGTGGAGATAAAAGGTATGTGAGGTGTGTCGTTCTGTACTACAGGGAGGTGGGAGATAACATGTATTCAGTATATGAAAGTCACATAAGCAGGAGAGCGCAAGAGATGAACACCAGGAGCATGATCATGTGACTGTATGTGAGACTGGCTTACAGAGATATATCATCTGCAAATAACACATTAGAAAGGGACTAATCTTACTGCAGTGGTATGTTTGCTAATGTGTAAAGCATCGCAAGCAAAAGAGAAAAGGTACAACATTATAAAAAAATATTGTGACAAAGTTATCAGGCACGTAGCTATAGGCAATATAGAAGTAGCAGTTGCTCCCATGTTTTGGTGCCTTTAAGGGGCCCTCTGCCACATAAGGAGACAAAAGTATTATAAATTGTATATGGTAGGTGGGGGGCCTTGTTAAAAAATTTCCATTGGGGCCCTGAAGTTTCAAGTATGCCACCGATAGCTATGATGATGTTTTCTTAATAGAGATGCAATAAGTCACTTTCTTGTATAGTTGTCAGCTATTGTTTTCATGCGTTATCTGGCATGTTCAGTTCTCTGATAAGATACAATGTGGGAAATGGAACTCATAGCATTACATGAAAGAATTACCTCTGAGAACGCTTTTGGCCTCTGAATAACCAGAAATATCCCAGGAAGTCACAAAAATGTTACAGCACTATGAGAATCTGTATAAAAATAAACACTGCTTTATTTCAGGACTGCTCCCTAGAGAACATTAGACAGAATTAGCCAACTACATAGGCTTAATTTTGACAGATGAAGGGAAATCTGCAACTTTTGCCAGTTAACATGGAGAGTGGCTCAGTCATGATCTGGGAGAAAAACAAGTTAACCAGGCTATTCAAGCAAATGCTGTCGGAGGTAGGAAAAAAATCTCATCTTCTCATCAGACAAGTTCGTTCTATCATCTATCTATCTATCTATCTATCTATCTATCTATCTATCTATCTATCTATCTATCTATCTATCTATCTATCTATCTATCTATCACACAAGAAAAGTTTGATCAGCACATTCAGCAAAATGAAAAAAGAAAACACGTATACAAGTGCAAGCACGCTGGTGACCGCAAAACAACACACAAGGAAATGTCGACAGCACTCTGCGAACGATAATGCCACCTAAAACACTATATATAAATAAATATGCATTACTGCTCAATTTACTTACAATAGTGAGGTTCTTAGCACACATTTTTATCAAATTGTGTGAGCCCACCTGCCACGACAACGCAACCTCAATTATAAGGTGGGTCCCTATGTTGCACATATACCCTGTTCTGGGTCTAAGCCTGCAAAATATACTCGGGAAGGTAGGAACTAGCATTAAACTAATTAAAATCACCCTAGGGCAGAATCGGAGTAGCGCAAGATGAAAAATGGAGGCAGTCACCACCCCAACACGTATACAACACACAAAAAAGTTTGAGCAGCACATTCCAGCAAAATGAAAAACACTTGTATACAGGTGCAAGCTCACCTGTGACGGCAAAACAATACACAAGAAAATGGCGACAGCACTCTACAACTCCAATGCCACCTAAAACACTACATATAAATAAATACAGGTATGTATTACTGGTGTTCGCAGAGTGTTCTCGCCATTTTCTTGTGCAAATACACTGGCCAATTATCGGGCAATTGTGTAAACAGGGCAGCGAGTAGCAGATGAATTAGCAAACGCTCGTTTATCAGCTGATCGTATCGTTTTAAATGTGTAAAATATTATCGTTGTCAGCAGCACATCTCCTGTGTAAACAGGGAGACGTGCTACAGACATGATAGAAATGTATGGGGACGAGCGATCAGAGTAACGATCGCTCGTCCTCAAACTAGCTCCTTGTGAGAGGGGAAAACGAGCGCCAAAAACGAGCTGTCTCGTTGATTGGCACTCGTTGCACCAACTTGGCCGTTTTAAAAGTACCTTTACTTTGTGCTGTTTGTCTAAGATCTCAGATTTAACTCTTTTTTTTTTTAAACAGTCTATGTAATAATCCAGAGTTTAGTTGTTTCCAGATTGTGGGGTCAAGTTTGTCTTCTTTCTTGATATTTCTTGTCCCATCCCAGCTTGAGATGTGATATCAATTTTGTCAGAAAATAATTCTTTCAGCCGCAATCTGCGGAAATATTGCTCCACGTCACTGCAAAACTGGGCTCTGTCAAGTGGTTTTGTTGTTTGAAAATCGAGTCCTTTAGATAGAACAATCATTTCCACTTTGCTTGGTTCATACTGAGAGAGGTTTACAACAGAGGATGGTATATCCAAACGGTTATGTACATTTTGCTTTCCTTCTGGTACTTTGAGACTGTTGTAAACCAGACCAAACAGACGCCACTTTATACATTCTGAATTACCCACATGAGGTAAAAAAACAACAACAATTGTTAGTGTCAAAGTAGTTGAAACTGGTTGTAGTTCAGAGATGAAGGTGACTTTAAATTTATACAGGACATCTCTCACGGACTTACTGCAAGTTTAAGCTCTGCTGACACTTCATATATGAGCCTTAATATATCTATTACTGTGCATTAAGGAGTGGCCATCACTAAAATGCTCTTTTAATATCCAGAATTTAGCAGCTACATTTACAAGCTGACAGTTGATTGGTTCCCATTCATTTATTAATTTATGTGCAACAGCCAACGTGATTAGTCAAAGTCATTGCTAAAGCTCCAGCCTTTAAACTCAGAAATAGAAAAACCTCTTAGGCCATATTCACATGAGCATATTTCACGTCCATGTTACGCGCATGAAAATAACGCACGTCACACGGACCTATGCAAGTCAATGGGGCCATTCAGACATTCGTGAAACTCACTGCATGTCCTATACTTAAATTACATTCGTGTGCTGTCCGTGATTCACGCAACAGTTGGTAAAGAAATGATGAAAAAAAAGGAAAACACCTCCTTCAGTTTATTTTGCTGACGTGAAACGCGTGACATACGGATGATATACGTGCGTAAAAAACGCAGACACGCACCATACACAGAACTGCAATGCAGGAAAAATGCTGCGTTTTTACGCGTAAAACGGACACGTTCGTGTGAATAAGGCCTTAGGCTGAGTTCACACAGAGTTTTTTGAAGGCAGACAATTCGGCCTCAAAATTCCATTTGGAATTTTGAGGCAGATTTTGATCTGCCTGCACGCCGTTTGCCGCAATTTTTCGCTCACACTCATTGAGTGCCACGGGCAAATACGCCACAAAATACGCTTTCTCTGCCTCCTATTGATGTCAATGGGAGGTCAGAGGTGTAAACGCCCAAGATAAAGCATGTCGCTTCTCTTTCCCGCGAGAGTATTTTACCGCTCGCGGGGAAAAAACGCGTCCGCCTCCCATTGAAATCAATGGGAGGCATTTTCGGCCGTTTTTTTGGCGCGTTTTCCGACGTTATTTCTATGTCAAGAAACGTGTAAAAAAAAACTGTGTGAACTGGACCTTAGACTTATTCGCTTCTACTGAACGTTAAATTTGCTTAAAAATAGCTTCACGACACACGCTAAAATATTGCATTAATAAAATGTAGTCCCCAAGATACGGTATGATTTTGGGAATCACAGTTGCAGGGGGAAGAATTTGTTTGCATATTACATGTTTTGCATACAAGAGCCTTAGTACTTTCTTTCTCTGTTATGCCACTATTGTTTATAATGCACAATAAAGAGATGCCAACATCTAAGTGAGCACACTTATTAGGGCACCCTCAAGCAGAATACTATAAAAATAAAAAAATGTATAAGAATTTGCAACGTAAAGACACTGCAATACAGACAATGTTAATCAGCATTTTTGTAATTTAAAGGGGTTTTCCAGTCCGACTCGGATTTGAAGGGGGTATAGCGCTCATACGAGCGCTGCTTCTCCTTTATTTCTTCTTGCTCACTGTAAATCATCGACACAGATGTAGCGGCGATTCACAATATTGCAGCCTTCTCCCATTCACTTCAAAACAGTGAATCGCCGCTACATGTGTGTCGACGATTTACAGTGAGCATGTAGAAATTAAGGGGAAGCAGCGCTCGTACGAGCGATGCATCCACTTCAAAACAGCTGATTGGCGGGGGTCTTGGGCGTCGGACCCCGACCGATCAGCTATTGATGGCCTATCAATTTTTAGGGACTGGAATACCCCTTTACCACTTTATATTGTAAAATTAATCAAATTTACTAATTTTGTACTTATTTGTATGAACTTTTACATTTAAATAGGTCAGTCAGATTTCTACCACTGTTTTTCAAAATGCATTTGTGTTTCTCGTGTTATTTTCTTAAGATGTACTCATTGGGAATATGGCAAGGACAATTCATCCACTTTCCTTTTTATGCTTCTGATAATTATTTTTTACATTTTTTATTTTACAAGTATTCAGAACCTAATATTACCGGAACCAGAATAGTGTTTATTTATACAGTTGACTAGGCGGATTATGACATTGCTCCATACAGGTGCTGATGATCCCAGATATTCGCATTATGCAAGGTTTTAGGAATGGGGAATTGGCCTGTCTCCCATGAAAACTGAAATGGAGATTTATTTTAATGTCATGTAATCTTGCAAGATGATCTGTTGACCACAAAATAAATTCTATCATGAGTGTCTTTGGCATTAACCACACTTTATAATACTTTTCTTCAGAAAGAGTAAACATATGATTCAGTGATATCACTTTAGGGGGCACAGAGGTTGAAGTCACACCTGGACCTGAGATGACTCGGGGGGGGGGGGGGCATGGGCCCATCTGACTTATAATAGCATACGAGTTCTATAAATGGACAACGCAAAGGAGTGAGTGATATAAGGAATGCAATACAATATACACTAATTAAATCAATTTTAGAACATATGTAGTTCCTACACAGTGGGAAGTCATTGCACAACATTGCAAGTGACGGTTTCATTTGCACCGGGATCCAGGTTCTTCACCCTATGCCTTTGATATGATTTAAAAATACCATTTTTGTTTTGTGAAACAGTACATTGACACCGTCTGTATTAACATACATTACAGGCAGATATTATAACTCATTAAAATGCTTTTTCCAGTTGATTATTAAATCTCCTTGATTTTGGATCACATCTCATTAAAACAATTATAATCAGATGTAGCATTTGACTTCCCCTGTGAGAAATGGCTAAAAAGGTTATGTTTGTTTTACTCATTTAAATTACCCATGAGCTCAAGTAAACAATCTCTCATCAAGTATGGGCTAATGCATTTACAATTGTGATGAACCCGTTTGTAATATGTAAGGAGAAAATGTAAAAAACAGGGTATTGAGATTACTATATTAATGGTCACGTTAGCATTTTATATTGCAAAGGAAAGTAAAAAGAAAATGTTTCCTATCTTTGCTAGATATTTTTTGTTTCCTAGAATCACCACCATATATTTCACCATCTCTATAGGCAAGTGTGATGCCTCATACAGATAAATGCAATTATTTTATTGATTTGAGAATTGTCAAACTATAAATTGATATGCCTGCTATTTGGATACATTGGTTGAATCAATTTGATGTGTTGGAAATCCATATTGGAGACCAAAATTTTTTTTTAAATCAGTTTGCCAGTTTTATTCTAGGGGTGAGCAAATTCTTTGAGTGGATTGGGCAAATCAAGAAAATGTATTTGCTAATCTGTATTACCTTTATATGAACATAACCCCTTTATTCCTAAGGCAGTCCATCTAATTGTGCATTTCTTATGGAATCTGTAATACCACTAACCGTGGAGTTCCCAGGATAAGCACTAGCAACTATTGATGTACATGTGTGGAAATTGTATACGTTCATGTGAAACAGTAAGGACACCCCATGTTAAGTTATTTTTTTTTAACATATGTAGACAAATCAATATTTGATCTTCATTTGAACTGTATATAAATATAAAGGTGACAAAAAACAATAACAAATTAACTTTACAATAATTTATTAAACAAATAATTTACAGATATTCCATATCCTTCTGTGAATGAACATGTGTCAGAGAGTAAGGAAATGTAGCTGGAAAGTAACAATAGCGCTAGACACAGCTACAGTAGTTATGTAGATAGAGAATTGTCAGTGGAAAGCTGTTTAGAGGTATAGTCTGTGCAAGGCTGCTACAAAATTGTGCATGCTGCTGTGTTTGGGCCTGTTCACATCAGTGCACTACGCTATTGTTTCTGAGGAAAAAATGGAAACCTATCCGAACGGAGGAGAACTGAAGCAAAAAATACCATTGAAATCAGCGGTAGATCAAACAGAAACAGTACTTTCCGTTTAGGTTTCCTTTCACTTGTTCCTCTGACAGAGCAGATGAACGGAAAGCCGAATGGTAGGCCAACGCTGATGTGAACAGGCCTTATGCAATGCAGTCACATAGTGTGTATTGCGTTTGATTAGCTTATGGAAATCTAAATGAGCAGTTTGACTGGTATTGTATTGTAGGACTGAACTTTTGTAGATGGACAAACTTTTGGTTGGAGAATTGTTTATTAATGTTTTGCGGGTAAGAGGGTGTCGTGTTCTTTGCTGAAATCCAGTACAAAGAGGGAAAAAAAAGTGCTATTAATAAAATATGTTGCCATAAGTAGCCAGCACAAAATCCCCATTCGCTCAATGTACATAGAGGATACTCTTTCTTACACTACCTTAAGATAAACTAGATGCCTTATGTTAAGGGGGGTATCTACTTGCGGCAAACTTTATTTAACCTTATTTGGACTTCATGACACAGTATGTCCCGTAGGGTTCGTGGACCCACTGGGCCGTACCGCCTTGGCGGTATGGCAGCTGGCCAACAGGGCGCAGGTCAAAGTCTATAGTTCGTATAGGGTACCTGTGGCAGCTCGGACAGTAGCAAGGCAGGCTCGGCTAGGACTAGTCAGCAGGTAGACGTCAGGCATGGAGTAGCCAGACAGGCGTGGAATACAGCACAGCACAACTACAGCACAGCGTGGCACTTGACCAGGAAAGCACGGGATACAGGATACAGGATACACTGGGAACTGGAAAACAATGGGAGACCATTTGCTTTAGACAAACTAGGATACGACAAACAACGCTCAGGCACTGCAGGAAAGGGTTGGGTGCTTCTTATAGTCCAGGGTGCTTATGGGCTAATTTATCATTAACCCTTTCAGGACCGAGCTCATTTTGGCCTTCAGGACCAGACCCATTTTTTCAAATCTGACATATTTCACTTTATGTGGTAATAACTCCGGAATGCTTTTACCTATCAAAGCGATTATGAGATTGTTTTCTCGTGAGACATTGGACTTTATGATAGTGGAAAAATTTGGTCGATAAATTCAATATTTATCATTGAAAAACACCAAAATTTTGTGAAAAATTGCAAAAATTAGCATTTTTCTAAATGTAAATGTATCTGCTTGTAAGACAGGCAGTTATACCACACAAAATTGTTGCGAATTAACATCCCCCACATGTCTACTTTAGATTGGCATCGTTTTTTGAACGTCATTTTATTTTTCTATGACGTCACAAGGCTTAGAACTTTAGCAGCAATTTCTCACATTTTCAAGAAAATTTCAAAAGGCTATTTTTACAGGGGCCAGTTCAGTTGTGAAGCGGCTTTTAGGGCCTTATATATTAGAAACCGCCAAAAAGTCACCCCATTTTAAAATCTTCACCTCTCAAAGTATTCAAAACAGCATTTAGAAAGTTTCTTAACCCTTTAGACGTTTCACAGGAGTTAAATCAATGTAGAGGTGAAATGTTCAAATTTCATTATTTTTTTTTGCAGAAATTCATTTTTAATCTATTTTTTCTGTAACACAGAAGTTTTTACCAGAGAAATGCAACTCAATATTTATTGCCCAGATTTTGCAGTTTTTAGAAATATCCCACATGTGGCCGTAGTGTGCTAATGGACTGAAGCACCGGCCTCCGAAGCAAAGGAGCACCTAGTGGATTTTGGGCCTCCTTTTTATTAGAAAATATTTTAGGCTCCAGGTCAGGTTTGCAGGGCTTTTTCGGTGCCAAAACAGTGGAAACCCCCCAAAAGTGACCCCATTTGGGAAACTACACCCCTTGAGGAAATTATCTAGGGGTATAGTGAGCATTTTCGGTTCAATCATTTTTTATTGTTTTTCAAAGTTAAAGAACAAATGCATAAATCAACAATACAACTTTACAGCAACGTTACATGAGAAAGACAGCAGCATAAGATAACATTCATTTACAACAGATACATTGTCGTGGTTAATCATGTTTTCCACTGGTCAACTACTTCTTACAAGAGCTAAACTTTATGGCATAGAAGACTCTCCGACCAGCACTTTCATATTTCAGTGAATTTAGGAAAAGAAAAATTCCCATAAGCTATTATTTTTTCAAATGCATAGGAGGTATTTACTAGTGTTATTAATTCGTCTAGGGTAGGTGATTCTGAACTCTTCCAATGTCTGGTCACTACCAATTTAGCCATAACCAAAATTTTACAAGTTAACGTTCTGAATTTGGTAGGAATATCATCTATTCGGAGGAGAAGTAAAGCTAGGTGAGGGGAAGGTGGAATCCGGGTACCAATCAATGACTCCATCAAATCAAACACATCGTGCCAGTAGTTGGTTATCATAGGGCAGTCCCACAATATATGCAATAGCGTGCCTTTATGTCCGCATCCTCTCCAACACATATCCTGTACATTTGGGAACATTATGTGTAACCTATCAGGAGTGTAATACCAATGTAGATGAGTTTTAATCGCTGCCTCTACCTGAGAGCTACATTGCAAGGAGCTGTGGATTAATTTATATGCTTTCTTCCATTCAGCTTCATTAAAGGTTGCGTCTAGGGATCTTTCCCATATTCGCATATTACGAGTTTTATAAAATTCTGCATTTATTGTTAATACATTAAGTATCCCTTTCAGGATTTTAGAGGATTTGCCAAGCATAGCAAACAATGTCAGATTGCATATTGGATGTACATTTTGCAGAGTAGCAACATAATGTCTGATCTGTAAATATTTAAAAAATTCTGTCTGAGGAAGAGAAAAAGTAAGCTTTAGATAATCAAAGGAACCAAAGCCTATGCTTCCGTATAAATGTGACATCAGGGATATTCCTCCAGACTTCCAAGTCATTAAATTTAAATCAGGTATAGCTAATTCTAAAATGTCAATAGGAATGTATGAGTTTGGAAGAGGACGGCAGTCAGATGAGTTTTTATGAATATATGACCAGCAATCTAAGGCCGCTTTAGTTAGGGGGGAGATATTGGAGGGTATGTTAATATTCCATAATTCTAAAAACAGAAGTGCTTTCAAACTTGAAGGGAAAACATAAGTCGATTCAATCTGAACCCAATGTGTAGAGAGATCCTCCCTCCATCCCGGGCCCAAGAGTGCCACTAAAGTGGACGAGTAGTAATTATAGATGTCAGGGATCCCCAATCCACCTATCTTTTTATCCCTGACTAAAATATGAGAGGCGATACGTGGTTTTTGATAAGACCAGATAAATTCTAGTATAGCCTTTTGAATACATTTGAAAAAGGTTTTAGGAACAGCAATTGGAACAGTTCTAAATAAGTATAAAAGCTTGGGTAGAAGCAGCATTTTAAATGCGGCAATCCTGCCTATCCATGATATTTCCGTTTTGTGTAACCTAGTCATTTCTGCTTGAACACTTTGTAGAAGGGGTTCATAGTTAGCTCGGTACAAAGATTTGTGCGATGCATCAAAGAGATGCCTAAATACTTAATGTCACGATCCTGCCAGTCAAGTGGGTATCTATTCTTGAGAAAATGAAGCGTTGAGATTGAAAGGTTCAGTGGGAGCACTTGAGACTTCTGGGTATTGAGTTTGTACAAGGAGATTTGTCCAAAATTTCGGATACATTCCAAAGACGCTTCTAAAGAGTCTTCCAGGGAAGATAACGAAAGGATAATATCATCTGCGTATAAAGAAATGGTGTGGGTTCTGTTACCTATACGGATTCCGTGGATATTAGGTTGTGTTCTGAGGAGTTGTGCTAGAGGTTCCATTGATAGAATAAACACCAGAGGTGAGAGAGGACATCCCTGTCTGGTGCCATTTGTGATTTGAAAACTATCCGAAAGAACCCCATTAGTGAACACCTTAGCTGAGGGACAGGAATATAATGCTTTAATAGCCGCAAGAATACTTCCCCCAAACCCCATTTTCTCTAATGTGGAAAAGGCATATTTCCAGTGTATACGGTCGAATGCTTTTTCATCATCAAGCGCTAACATGACTGCAGGTGTGTGTGAGCTCTCAATAGCATGCAGCAGACCCAAGACTCTACGGGTATTATCTGACCCCTGCCTTCCCTTTACAAATCCAACCTGATCTTCTCCTATTAGCAATGGCAACAGAGGGGAGAGTCTCATAGCCAAGATCTTGGCATATATCTTGACATCTACGTTTAGTAGAGAGATAGGACGAAAATTTTGGGGCGTGTCCATGGATTTCCCTGGTTTTGGGATGGTAACAATTAACGCCGATTGATTTTCTGCTGGCTTAGACCCAGAGTTCATGGCTGCCTGATAAAATCTACTCAAAAACGGCAATAAAATTTCTTGCAGCGATTTGTAATACATATTGGTAAGACCATCTGGTCCTGGAGACTTCCCCATAGGCATCATCTGAATTGCAGCTGATATTTCCTTGTCTACTACCGGAGAATTTAGGGTATGCAATTGACTCTCAGAGAGTTGTGGTAAATGTATTTTACGGAGGAAGGACTGGATGTCCTCCTCCGACGGATGGGGTGAGAAAGGGTCATTTTTTAAATTGTACAGGGACGAATAGTATTCCTTAAATTGATTTGCTATATCTGTGGGATGGATACGCTTCGCTTTGGTGTGAGGATCTATCAGGAATGGGATCCTAGCCTTTTGGTATTGCGACTTAAGCCTACACGCTAATAATTTGCCTGCTTTATTATTCTGAGAATAATACCTAGCCTTTGTTTTTTTAAGATTCTTTTCGTATTCAGAAAGTAAGCTATATCTAAGTTGTTGTCGAAGAGTAAAAAGCCTTTCTGCTTGTTGCGGAGTCTGTACGGTTTTATTTAGGGTTTCCAATTTATTAATTTCAGATGTAATGGAGGAAATGGCAGCCAGCCTTTGTTTTTTGACTTTATGGCCTAAGCGAATTAAAGTGCCTCTGATAAATGCTTTGTGGGCATTCTAGAGGGTAAAAGCATTGATTTGGGAAGTGTCATTCTTTTGGAAATATTCTCTCAGGTCATCAGTTATAATTTGTTTATGCTCAGAGTGAGACAGTAGGAAGGGGTTACATCTCCAAAGGTATGTTGGGGTATTCGTGTTATTGTCTTCAAAGGTCAGGGTAATTGCTGCATGATCCGACCATTTAATGGTCTCAATAGCTGAACTCTTAGCAGTAAGGAGTAATTCTTTCTCTACTACAAACATATCTATACGGGAATAGCTATTATGGACTGAGGAACAATAGGAGTAGTCTCTCTCCGCGCTATGTTGTGCGCGCCAGACGTCATAAAACTCATGTTGCCATAGCAAAGGGCCCAGCTGTGAGTGACGCTGGCGTACAGGATTTGTTGTATCTAAGGAAGTATCGATTATAGAGTTGAAGTCTCCGCACAATATTACTTTACCCTTTCTAAATTTATTTATAAGCCTAAAGACTTTGTGAAAGAAGCGACTTTGATGCCTATCAGGAGCATAGACATTAACCAAGGTATACGTTACATTGTTAATTATACAAGTCAATATAAGAAATCTACCCTGTGGATCCGTGTGGGCCTGAATTAACTGAAACTACACCATATTTTTAACAGCAATCAAAACCCCTCTTGACTTGCTAACAAAGTGTGACTGGAATATGTGTGGAAAAACCTGATGGTGAATACGAGTCGCGTCTTTTGACAGTAGATGCGTCTCTTGTACACAAAAGATATCACATGCTAGGGATTGCGATTCCTGCCACATATGGGCCCGCTTATGTGGGCTGTTGAGGCCGTTAACATTTAGTGATGCTAACTTCAGAGCCATCTTGTTTTATATAGAGTAGCTGATGACAACAAACCTTCTGAGGGTGTATGTATATCGCTATTTAACCGTTTGTGATAGTAAGTTACACTATACAAGCCTGTTTGAAGCGTGGTACATCTGTTGCAACTGCTGCTGTAACATAAATAAAAAGAGAAAAAACACAGTAAACGAAAATACTGCACAATACAAGAACAGGTCATACTGTTCAACTTATTGGGGGAAAAAAAAGTCTCAGTCAGCTTGAAGTCAAAACTGAGTCACCACTACTGCACCAAAGTAGTTGAGCCTCCGTATTGGTCTTTTGATGGACCTGCTTCTGTCGTAGAAAACTTGAACAGGTGTAATATAACAAAGAAAATAAAGAAAGGTCCTTTCAACATCGCCTTTGTTTACGCTGTTTGACCTGTTGCCAATCTTGCTGCATTCTGGAGGGAGGATGAGTGGGAGGTTGCTCTTGGAAATGAACCTGAATGTTCCATGCTTTCAATATAGCCACTCCTTCATGAAGATTTCAAATTATGTGGAGAGAATCGTTGCGGTGAATAAGCAAACGAACCGGAAAACCCCAACGATATAGAATCTTGTTGTCCCGTAGGGCACCAGTGACTGGGGCCAGTTGTCTTCTTAGTTGCAGCGTGATAGCTGATAGGTCCGCAAAAACAGATATGTTTTTGTATGAGGATGGGATTGCCTCCTTTTTCTTGAGGGATATCATCAACTGCTCTTTAATATGATAGAAGTGAATGCGCGCTATCACATCACGTGGTATCTCGTCTGCCAGATGTTTAGGCCTTGGAAGTCTGTGCACTCTATCTATGATAATATCTCTTGGCGAGCACTTCGGGATCATGGTCTTAATGAAATCTTGAACATACATGGGCAGATCCTTTGCGACAACATCCTCAGGAATCCCTCTAAATTTGATATTATTTCTGCGAGATCTGTCTTCAAGATCCGCCATCTTAACCTTCATCTGTGAGACCTCGTCCTCTAACTCATAATGGGCATCAACTAATTCATTATGTGAGGTGACAAATTCGCTAATTTTTGTCTCAGCATGATGTACTCTTTGTTCTACCTCTTGTACTGCTACAGATAAGGGGTGAAGTAGTTTAGCGAACCCATTCTGTAGAGAAGCACTAAGGGCTTGTAACATTATCTTCATGGCAAGTTCTGTAACAGGGGTGTCTGAGGAGGGTAAATTATTCAGCTCCATTCCCATCTCCAAAGCAGGGGGTTCATGGGGTATAATCTCCCCTACCTGATCAGTTGACGTGTCCCTGGAGATCCTGCGCCGTCTCAGCCGCTCCGGGCTCTTGGATCCCAATTATGTCGGTGAGGAGGATGCAGTTCCTGGAGCTGTAGATACAGAGGGGCGCCCACGTGTTCCTGCTTTTTGATTTCTGCCGAGTATTTCATTCTCTTCTTGAGTAGCTGTGAGCAGAGGAGTCAGCACCGGAACCGAGGCACTTCTTCTATGAATAGACGCTGCATACGAGGACTGTGTAGGTGAGTGAGCCGCGGGCTCTGATGATAGGGATCCTCTCTGAGATCTTGTCCCTCCGCCATCTTGTCCTCCTTCTGCATGGCTCGGAGGATAGAAGTCGGTGAGCCGAGCCGGCCTCGTCACCAGCTTTTTGCGTCTCGGCATCCTGGGTGATACCGGGTCACTTGAGGCAACAGTCGGTACTTGGTGTAAAGGATCTGCCAGGCACAGCTTCGGGGTTAACTCCCAGAACTAATCAGTCAGCACCTGAGAATACATCCCTGAGACTGACTCCTGCTTCCACCATTCAGGCTGGCAGGCTTAGGAGTGGGAGAGCCTATCGTAACCTGGCCAGACTCAGCTAGCTCCCGCCCTCGGTCTATTTAAGCCTGCACTTCCTGTCCCTCGGTGCTTGTGATTCTTTCCTTGTGGTTTCCTGGCCCAGCTACAGCTCCTGCTATTTTTGATCCTGCTCCATACAGACCCTGGCTTACCGACTACTCTTCTGCTTTTCGTTTTGTACCTCGCACACTCCTGGCTTGACTCGACTCGTTCACCACTCTGGTTGCTAACGGTGTTGCCGTGGGCAACGGCCCCTTTTCCTTGCTTGTGTTCCTTTGTATGTTTGTCATGTTTGTCGTGCACTTACTGAGCGCAGGGACCGCCGCCCAGTTGTACCCCGTCGCCTAGGGCGGGTCGTTGCAAGTAGGCAGGGACAGAGTGGCGGGTAGATTAGGGCTCACTTGTCCGTCTCCCTACTCCCTGCCATTACACTTGGCAGACCTGTTTTGGAGGCTTGCGACGCCGATGAAGTGTGGATGGTGCCGGAGCTCAAAACTCACGCGGCCATTCGGTTCAACAGCCAAGCCACGCCCCTCCTATAGTGAGCATTTTGACCCCGCAGGTTTTTTGCAGAAATTATTGGAAGTAGGCTGTGAAAATTAAAATCTACATTCTTTCAAATAAAATGTAGGCTTAGCTAATTTTTTCTAATTTCCACAAGGACTAAAGGAGAAAAAGCACCACAACATTTGTAAAGCAATTTCTCCCGAGTAAAACAATACCCCACATGTAGTAATAAATGGCTGATTGGACACACGGCAGGGCTTAAAAGGAAAAGAGCACCATTTGGCTTTTGGAGCTCAAATTTAGCAGGAATGGTTTGCGGAGGCCATGTCGCATTTACAAAGCCCCTGAGGGGACAAAACAGTGAAAACACAAAAAAAGTGACTCCATTGAGAAAACTACACCCCTTGAGTAATCCATCTAGGGGTGTAGTGAGCATTTTGACCCCACAGGTGTTTCATCGATTTTATTAGAATTGGGCAGTGAAAATAAAAAAAATCCTTTATCTTCAATAAGACGTAGCTTTAGCTCCAAATTTTTAATTTTCTCAACAAATAAAGGAAAAAAAGAACCACAACATTTGTAAAGCAACTTCTCTGGAGTACGGCAATACCCCACATGTGGTTATAAACTGCTGTTTGGGCACACGGCAAGGCTCAGAAGGGAAGGAGCGCCATTTGCTTTTGGTGTACAGATTTTGCTGCATTTGGTTTCTGGTCGCTATGTCGCATTTGCAAAGTTCCTGTGGAACCAAAACAGTGGATCCCCCCCAGAAGTGACCCCATTTTGGAAACAACACCCTCAAGATATTCACCTAGGGTTGTAGTGAGCATGTTAACCCCACAGGTGTTTTGCAGAAATTCGTGTGCACACGATGTGGGAGAGTGAAAATGGGATTTTTTTCCTTAGATACGCCAATATGTGGTGCCCAGCTTGTGCCACCATAACAAGACAGCTCTCAATTATTATGCGGTCTTTCCCGGTTTTAGAAACACCCTACGTGTGGCCCTAATCTTTTGACTGGACATTCGACAGGGCTCAGGAGTGAAAGAGTACCATGTAAAATTGAGGCCCAATTGGCGACATATAAAGTATTGGTTCACAATTACAGAGGCTTTGATGTGAAATAAAAGAAACCCCAGAGAAGTGACCCCATTTTGTAAACTGCACCCCTCAAGGCATTGATTAAGGGGTGTAGTGAGCATTTTCACCCCACGTGTCTTTTCCATAAATGATTGCGCTGCGGAAGGTACAAATTAAAATTTTTCCCTAGATATGCCAATTCATTGTCAAATATGTCGTGCCCAGCTTATGCCACTGGGGACACACACCTCAAAAATTGTTAAAAGGGTTCTCCCGGGTATGGCGATGCCATATATGTGGACGTAAACAGCTGTTTGGGCATGCTATAGGGCTCAGATGGGTGGGAGCGCCATTTGGCTTTTGGAGCGTGGAATTTTCTTGGTAATAGTTTTGTTTGGAGTATCACTGTTGTTTCCGTTTATAATGTGGGGCATATGTGAGCTCGTCAGAGTACATCAGGGGCATAGTTAGGTGGTATAATAATAAGGTAAAAAAAATAATAAAATAATCCACAGATGTGTGTTACGCTGTGATCGATCCTTTCTGCACAGGCCGGTGTCGCACTGATAAATGTCCTTACTTATCCCCCTTTTGGTCCACACTCCGCACCTTTGCAGTTTGGGGAATTTTGCTGGGAAAGTGTTGTCCTGGTATAATACGGGCGCCCTCCCCTTCCTGGTTCCCTAATTTTAGTGCCTTGATACATCGCCTTTTGAAACAGAAGAAACGTTCCCCTTGGGCCGGCACAACTGCATATTTTTTATTTCCTGGCTTATTGGTGCCTTGACTAATTTTATTTTTTCATAGACGTAGTGGTATGAGGGCTCTTTTTTTACGGGACGAGCTGTAGCTTTTATTGGTACAATATTGGGGTACATGCAACTTTTTGATCACTTGTTATCCTTTTTTGGGAGGCAAGGTGACAAAAAAACTGCAATTCTGCCATAGTTTTTTCGTTTTTAATATACAGCCTTCACCACGCGTTATAAACTACATGTTACCTTTATTCTGCGGGTCAGTACGATTCCGGCGATACCTAATTTATAGAATTTTTTTATAACTTTTTGCACAATAAAATTACTTTTGGAAAGAGAATGTATTTTTTCTGTCGCCATGTTGTGAGAGCCATAACTTTAATTTTTTCGTCGATGGAGCGGTGTGAGGGTTTGTTTTTTTGTGAGACGAGGTATAGATTTTATAGGTACCATTTTTGGATACGTGCAACTTTTTGATCACTTTTTATTTCTATTTTTGGAAGACAGTAACCAAAAAAACAGTAATTATGGCAGTGTTTTTGAGGGTTTTTTTTACGGCGTTCACTGCGCTGGATAAATAACATAATATTTTTATAGTTTAGGTCGTTACGGTCGCAGTGATACTAAATATGTATGGTTTTATTATTTTTTTCAATAATAAATGACTTGATAAGCTAAAAAGGGCGATTATGTTTTATTTTATTACTTGAAACTTTTATTGTATGTTTTACAACTTTTATTTTAATTTTTTTTACACTTTTTTTTTTTACACTTTTCTTTAGTCCCACTAGGGGACTTGAAGGTCCAACTGTTTGTTTGATGTTCTAATACATTGCACTACCTATGTAGTGCAATGTATTGGAACTGTCAGTTGTTCACTGACAGCAAGCCGATCAGGCTCCGCCTCTGGGTGGGGCCTAATCAGCTTACGTAATGGCAGACAGGAGTCAATTGTTAGGGCTCCTGTTGCCATGGTAGCAGTTGCCAGCCTTGCCATCGCGTGGCAAGGCTGCCGATTTGCTACAAACCTCTAGGATGCAGCGATCGCAATGGATCGCTGCATCGAAGGGGTTAATGCCAGGAATCGGAGCTATCGGAGGATCGGGGTGTCCGCTGTAACATACAGTGGACACCCACTGCTGATGACGCCGGCTCAGCTTCTGAGCCGGAAGCTGAGCCGGCGCCATCTTGCCGATGGTACCGGAAGCCTCCTGGGCCCCGCCGACGACGGGGCATAGGAGGTTTCCGTTACTGGCGGACCGGGAGGTAAGTATTAGCCCTCCGATCACCTTTGCAGCCACCGGCAACCCAGCGATCACGTTGCTGGGGTGCCGGTGGCTATAAACTCCTCACATGCTGCGATCTCTATTGAACGCAGCATGTGAGGGGTTAATCGGCCGGATCGGATGCTAGCTCTGGTCCTGGCCGATACCTCAGGGTGACAGCTGTAACATACAGCTGTCACCCGGCGGTGATGTCGCTGGCTCAGCTCCTGAGCCAGCTTCATCTCCATCACGTACAGTTATGTGAAAAGGCGGTAAGACACCAGTTTTAATCACGTAACTGTATGTGATTAGGCGGGAAGGGGTTAAAGTCCGTGTGCGCGCTGCCCCTTTAAGAGCGGGCACGAGCGTGCGCGCGCAACCTACCAGATCCGGCCGTCAGGAGGTGAGTGAACCTGACGGCCCGCAGACATGGACATGACACAGTAATTTGTCTCTTTGTTTTTTCATTCCTGCCTTCCGAGAGCCATTATTTTTTTGGCAACATAGCTGTTTGAGGTCTTATTTCTTGCTAGACGAGTTGTCATTTCTTATAGAACCCTTTTGGGGATAAATATATAATGAAATATTTTTAATATGTTCTTTTGGGGGAAAAATGAAAAAAAACACAGCAATTCTACCATTGCTTTTTGGGTTTCATTTGTATAGTGTTCACCTCGTATTATAAATGACATATTAACTTCATTCTGAGGTTTAGTATGATAACGACAATACCAAATCTATATAGTTTTTTTTATGTTTTACTACTTTTGCACAAAATAATCATGTTTTTGTGTTGCTATATTCTGAGACACAACTTTTTTTATTTTTCTGTCGACACAGCTGTGTGAGGGCTTGTCTTTGCGAGATGGGTTGACGTTTTAATTGGTATCATTTTGGGATACATACGTATTTTATCGCTTTTAAATCAGTTTTTTGGGAGGCGAGTGGAACGAAAAACAGGAATTCTGGCATTATCTCTGTACACTATCCAAAACATGACATTATACAAAGCAAAAATAATAGTGCCATACAGTGCCAATTTACATAGAGACAATTTCATACAGACACATACATATATTCATACATATAAACTCACCTGCTTACATATTGGGGCTGGTAATCTTGTGTCCACGGTGGAGGATTAGCTTGGTGTCCATGTCTGGTGTCTGAGACAGGGGTTGTTTAGCCTGTGTCAAGAGGATGTACAGTCCTAGGCCACCAGAAACAAATCACAGTAACATAATCCAAATTTTGGATTTCAGAAAAAGGAAGGAAAAAAGAGAGGATGTGCTCCAAGTTTTCTTTTACCTCCACTTAGGTAGGGGCAGATTGAGACACTAGTTCCCCAGGTTGGTAGGTTAGTACTATTGACATTGCTGTATCTGGTATGGCTAAATTACTCTATTAACAGATTTAGACAGGAAGTCCTCACCTCCGCCCCCTTGTTGATCTGTGGCAAAGGGTGTGGGGGCTTTCCCAATAGCTTGATCAACCAACTGCTCTAAGATATATTTTATTAAGCATCAATGGGGGGAATTTATAAAGCTCCCTACGCTAGCGTAGAAAACTCACAATTTGCACAAGAACCTGCTTTTTGCGCAAAAAATAGTTTTTATGCCGTGTACGACAATTTTAAAAAAATGTAGGGAGGTGGGGCCACCATGACTTGAAAAAATTAGTTTTATTTACACCAGAATACTGACGTAACTCATAGCGTAAATCTTAGGTTTCTAGAGCATGGACGGCCAGAGATGGGAATAATTTATTAAGATGCGTGAACCTCTTAATAAATTAGGCGCATCTTTCTCCAATGATTAAAACTGGCATATGAAACGACAGTCTTAATAAATTGCCCACAATGTGTTTCCCTATACCACAAACATCACCGGTTGATTGCAAGCATTAACAAGTGAAGAATGGGTGAAAAATAAAAAATAAATTACATTTGGAACGAATAACTGAAGAAAACAAATAAGAAATGTTAAGTACGTTTTCAGCACAGCAAACTATCTGATTGTTTAAATCACACCAAAGCAGAAAGAATGAATCCAATAACTCACCTAGCCGACTAATTTTTACACATTACTTGAACTCCTGTCTAATTCTAGAAAAATATATGTTGTGTCTGTCTGTTTTTAGTGACTGAATTCACAGGAACATTTCTACTCTGCCAAAAAAAAGAAAGTCTTTGTGCTCAATCCTACAGTTCCATGAATCTATTGTACATTCAAAGAGCTTGCTCCAACTGAGATGGAGTCGTGCCATATAATCAAGACAATGAAGAGAAGTATTGCAATACAACAATCATTTGACTCTAAATAATTATCTTTAAATTGACCTAAGTGGAGCTTTATTTCTTATGTTCCACTTTGTTAAACAGAAAATGTTCTAGAAATAAAAGCCAGGACCACTTAACACGCAGCTTTTCACAACAGTTTAACAATGTTATTCTATACCTTCTCAGATTAGTTTTGGAGAACAGAAAAAAATGTAAAGGTTTAGCAATTTGTCAACGCTGTGTTAAGAAGGACACAAGTATCAGGCTGAGCATCATTCTAATTGTATGTTTCTTGTCCTTAGACTTCAAACTGTAAGAATTATGTTAAAAGTTAAATCTGTTTATTACAGGCAAGGTCACACTTGAAACATGGACAATATGGACAATATTGATAGCTTTCCTATTTCTCCTCTTGTCAATAAAGGGTTTATTATATTGACTATACTATCAGTCACTGGTATTTCTATGGTGGCTGCAAAAGTTGTTATTGCAACCAGGCCCTGGTGTTTGAGGGGGCCCAAAGACATCTTTGCCACATAAGAGGAAATTAGTACTTTAAAGGCTATGTAAGCTTTGTAGGGCTAAACATGTCAGTCAGTGTGTTTGGTGTAACTTTATAATTATTTTTTATTAAAAATTAATTATACTTTTTGAGATACAGCTGCTATGTATTCCCTACACAGAAAAGCTGTATGTAGCGCTAAATCCTGCTCCCGTTAGGTCCGCAGGACTGACGGGTTCAGTGACAGCCAGTCCTACGTTTCTCTGACACGCAGGATCCACCTGTAAATAACTTAGATGTGATAGATTACAGGTAGATCCTGTGTGCCAGAGACATGCAGGACCCGCTGACACTGAGCCTGTCAGTCCCGCGTGACTGACGGATTCAGGTCATAGTGAAAGATATTTTTTTATAACATCTTTGTATTGACTTTCCAAATAAAAAGAAACAAATGCACAACAAAATGTTAGACATTACAGTGAAACAGTCAGAAATGGCAATACAGGGTCTTGCAAACTATACAGAACCATGACCAAACTTGCCTATTAAATTTAACAAAACCCCCCTCCCCCCGCCCTATGACATCCAGAAAATTTAATATTGAGGTTTTAGAAGAACCATAAGTATATAAAAGCTAAGCGGACTCAAAATCACCACCAGGACAACGCTATTGGCATTACTGCAGGCATTAACCTTCAGAGCTCCCAGCATACCCGCTACATCACTAGTCAAATACGAAGATGTATAATAGAAAGGTGCCATCAGGTCCTTAATCTCAGTTGGCTGGAAATGTTTGCATTTGAAAGTTTTCCATTTTTTTTAAAAAAACTGCGAGGCACAGGATTTCGCCGTACGTTAAATTTCCAGCCAGTCCATATATATATTTTTTTCATCTGAGATATAGCCTCAGTTACTGTCGGTATCTGTGGCTTAAGCCAGAGAGTAAGTATGGATCTTTTGGCCACTAGAAGGAAGGCATGCAAAGCTTCTGGAGGGCTTGGAATAACGGAAAATATGTGAAACAAAAGAGGTAGTGGCTCCAATATGCTCCTCCAATATGTAAACAATTTAGGACAAGCCCACAACCCATTGAACAAATTTGTCTTGGGAGTATGAAATCTAGGGCACGCCACCAATCTATCTGAAAAATTAGGATGAGGAGGTATGTCAAAACCATTGTCGTGGAAATCCATCGCTCAAAATATATTAGACTGAAATTTATACGAGTCCCAACAGACTCTCAAGGCGAGACTCCATTAGTCAGTATCCTAATTAGGATATTTCACCGATATATATCGAGAGAGGAGAAGAAAACACACAGACACGCTGAAATGTTAAAAATGCTCCTCTGAAGGATTTATTACCAAACTCAAACTGTTAAACTGAAATTCAGAAGGGGTGTAGGCTTGAGGTAAACCAATCAGAGACAATGTAACAATATTTGTTATTCAGTAAAAAGCATACAATAAAATACATCATTATAATTCTTCACACATTATGTTTACAAGTGTCTTATCTCTCTCTTGGACAGAATATTCTCGTGGAGATGGGGGAGACCTTCCCTCACGCATACTTGCCATCCTCCCATCTCACTCCCTGTCCATCTTCGCATGGGAACCAAGGTCAAAGATAAAACATACGAAATCAACATTACTTGTATTAAAGGAACAATGACTTTCCTATTCACTACAAAAGAACCAAGATGGGAACGCCAGACAAGATGGCTGCTGCACGAAACTAAATCATTTAAACATTATCATCACTTTCACATATTACATATCTTAGTAATTCGGCATCCTGCTTGATAATTCACAATGTAATTTCATACAGAGAATATAAGCAAATAAATCATCCTTCACAAACCTCCCTTTTTCTCATATTAAATTACAGAAATGATATATTATGATTATGAAACTCAAACAATATATCAATAGGGCCACAACTAATATGATGCCATCACCAATGTCCGGTTAGGGTATGGGGTCCCACCAGTGTATTGACAAGTCATGTACATCATCGTCCTCTTCTTCTCCTGTCTTCTGCACTTGATACTGCTGACGGATTCACTCAGGTCTTTGGTCCTTACTTTGAACTTTGCTGATGTCATCAGGACTTGATTTGGTCCTTTTCATCTGTCAGACACCCTCTCTTTTAGTTTACGTCACCGGGCTATACACAACACCTCATGCTGTGAGCCTGGTGTGAGATCCCACGTAGGCGGATTAGTGGAGTGTTATTATGACCCACAAACCCTCCGCTAATCTGTCTTCTTCCTCCGGTAAGTTACTTGTCTGGGCGGCTGCTTGGAATTGTGACACTGCCGTCAGTTCATGACAAACGCATTGTACTGGCTCCGGCTGCGCCTGCCGCACCTCAGTAATGGAGTTCATTGTATTAAAAATCTTTTAGTTCATGTTTAATGGCACTTGCTGGGGAACCCCAACGCTTGTCAATTGTTAAAATAAATACTAATCTGGTGATAACATCTATGTACTATAAAAGTTGTTCTAAGTACATACAATAACAATGTCAGGCCCTTAAACTAAATCAAACAAACACCTTTTATATAAGAAAAACGTCTCTGTTCCAATGGACATGGCACCTAGAAGATGTGTAATTATTGGGTTCATTTCATTTGCACTTGGTGTCACGCTTTCCAGCAGGATTTGTACCTTGATCTGAGCTGATTGCCTGGAACATCTCCAGCTCACCAAGATATACACAGATTCCACATGTTTATCTGACAAATGTCGCAAACCAATTTTTCTTACTCTAATTTGTATTGCATGGGAAGGCCTCTTAAGGTCTGTTCTCTTTGTGGGAGGCGGGTATGATAAGGTTGGCACCGGTCTTCCAGGACTGTTCTGTAGGCAAATCAAACAGCTCTAACAGAATTTAGCAGCAACAGCTGTAAAGCCTGGGACATACCAATTAGATCTTACCAAATCGATCCTTGTCGTCTTGGGGCATATGTGAGGTCATACACCATCAATGCAAAAGCCATCAAAAGTGCCTTGGGTGTTACCGGTTCATCTTCCCTTATCCATCCACATTCTGTTAGAATCTGGTTCTCACGCCTTCCGCTCCCAGTTGGACTCTTCCTGTGGAGAACAAGCTTTTTCATTGTATAAACATTAATTGATCTTAACCAAATAATTAATTTGAAGAAAAACATTAACAAATAACATCTTTACATCAAACGTTCACATTGAGCAATAACTAGAAGTGATACATGCAAACTCATTTTTCTTCTTTTTATATATATATATATATATATATATATATATATATACACACACACACAAACACTGCACAGAATTTTCCTTTCACAATAACAACGACAAAAAACAAATAACTAAAAATGTTTTCAAATGGGAATATTCCACTTCTGTACCTTTTATCTGACACATGACTTTAATAGTCCAATGCTAAGGCTGGTCCAGAACTTTACATGAAACTTAACTTCAGTATTTAATATTCCCACAACACTTCTTAAATACAATTATTGAACAAACTAACTTTGGAATAACATCTAGAGAACTGCTGATATCTTATTGTACAAACATCAGGTCAATACTTGGGATAACATTGTTCCCCTGTCACTTACACACAACGTCTGCAGTGGGGAAAATACAGGCCGGGCTTCAGGCCCCCCTGAGAACAGGTCTACACACACGAGCACATTGTCATACACTTCTACCTCGGGTAGTTGTATGTTCTGCAGTCGCTGGGACTGTTAATCTGGCCGGGCTGCACTTTTCACAGGTACCTTTGCTGTTTTACCTATGTCATGCCGTGCGCACATCATGCCGGCTGCTAAAAACCTAGTGGTGGCGTTATTGTATCCAGGGACAAGCCAATTTACTGATACCTGGCTGCATATACCCTTGTTGTCAGTTCTGTTTTCTCTTGCTCTCTCAATTGGCTTACCCAATGATCCAATAAAGTTCCTACTACCAATGGGCCCATAATTGTGGGCGATGCCAAAAGCGTTCCTAGAGTCAGTGTAAATGTCAGGCGTCTTACCTTCTGCCAGGTTACAAGCCTCAGCGAGCACCTCCAGCTCCGCTCCTTGAGATGAACAAGAAGGTGAAAGTGGTTTCTGGGTAATTTACCTTGTGCCTCGTATCCTTTTCTACACATGCTGTATATGATAAAGTATGTCTACATATAGATAGAACATTTCAAAAGGGAGGAGTTTTATTGTTCCACATTCATCTGATAATCCAGAACACTTGTAAATCCCACCCACCAGGTCCTGTAAATACCTGATTAATACAAAAACAAACAAAATATGTTACTGAAATCTGGCATAAAATAAAAAATATTCAAAAATTTTTTTGGTTTTGCCTTCTCCCCATCTAAATCTGTAAAGACTCATCTCTGAGTGACGTCACCTCTGCCTCCTGTGTAAATTTGCTGGAGGGGGATGGTCTCTTACACAATACCTCATATTGGGTGGAGACTACAGCACAGCTTACCCAGTGCCATATTCACCGTTCTGGAAGGATCTGGAACCATCTACACAGAAAAACCTCAAAATGTAGGTTACTGTCATACACATTTAATCTGGGTTACTCCTTGAAGCTCATACACATTTTGTAGATCTCCTAGAACCAAATTCATTAATTCAAAACAAAATAAAACACAAAACAAAACTACCTGATCAGTCCCTTCACCATTCCCTCCTATTTGGACTCTGCGAAAGTAATGTAGCAGGGTTCAAAACTACATATCAACATAATAAAATTAGGCACTCCATCGGGGGGGGGGGGCACTAGCTTAACCCCCTGTAATACACAACAGCCTGGAACAAAAAAGATTACTTTCTCCTGACAAAAATACATTTTATCTTTAAAATGACCTGCAACCATTTACCTGTAAAACATCTCACATTTTCAAAAATAACATTTAGGCAGCACCATAGCACGTGCCTCATGTGTGAAAACAAAAAAACAAAACAAATGTAATTAGTTATTCAATAACACAGAAAATAATATATCTGGTAATATTAATTACTGCAAACCAATAAGCTGTACATAGGAATAGGGAACAGAGGGGGCACATACATTTTCAAAACCCTGTGTCTCACAATATCCGTATTTTAATTCATTTGAATCAACATCAAAACATTCCAACATTAAATCTTATCACTTTATAACACATTAATCTGCAGTATAGCTTTTATCTTTCTACAAACAGATCCAGCCGGCTGTAATATTTTTCTCGCTTGGTGTAGTTACAGACAACTGTGCGTGCGTGAAAATAAGACACGTTGCATAAAAAAAAAATTAAAAAAAGTGGAACTGATTTTAACCCCATACACAAAACACTAACATTTTTAGACATTACTGCTGTTAAAAATAGGAAACATACAATATAGTTCTGCTTTTATTGTAGCCATTAGTTTCAAACTTCAGACATGTTACATTGCACACATCACACAGATGTGTCATCACATCACACATGTTACATTACACACATCACACAGATGTCACATCACATCTGTTCACATTACACTCCCCCCGTTCTGACCCACATTAGTCACTGCAATGTACCCGGCTGCTCCGTTTTCTTCACTCTTCCAATGAAAATTTACACCTGTATTTAAATTGTTCTTTCTCACATCATCTTACTTGTAACTACCTGTAATCACCTGATCACATGCAAACATCCTTCTTACAGCTGCCAGCCTCTTCAACAATTTTTTTCAGTGTGTTATTTTGCCTTCACATACTTTATAATTAAAGCCCCAGCTCCTTTTGCTCATTCTAATGTTGGCCGGGACCAGTGCCCCAAAGCATCTTTGTCCAACTTCCTCCTGACCCCATGGTCGGAGAGCAGTAGGGTGATTTCCGGTAAATCCCCCACCTCCAGGCAAACAGGCTACGCCACGTTTGCCGACAGATATCTCAGACCAGTCTATCTCCTAGACTGTCTTACCAATACGATATCAAAAGTCGTTCCTCCAGACATTCTAGCAGTAGGATCCTCTGATCCCTCACTGTATTGAACATCAAGAACAGACAAAATGCTGCCAATCAACAATTACAAGAGCAAATTCTTCAACACAATCGACATTCATGAACCTCCATTGATTCAAGCAGGAGTTGGTCACTTCACTTATGCAGAACACTTGCTGCCGGGGGGGGGGGTGTCTTTCGGTTCATACAGCCCGTGATGAAGCATATATCCCAAACTCTTTCCTCTAGCACTTTGCAATGGTTTCACATGCAAATTATATTTGGTAACATATATATATATTATCCTCCCCGCTCAGCCGTTCACTCTGTGGGTTGTAGTTTAGGGGGCTGTTATGTATGTTGGTGATAATTTCTTTACGGGCTATGGGTCTGAGCCAATACCAATGTTCTTCACTGTAATTACTACTACGACACAGGTGGCACCTGGGATAAGTGTCAGGGTCATTCAATGAATACAGGATGTTATATTACAACGGTATTCAATCCAGCGGTCTGATGTTATACTACTACAGACTTAATTACTTGGATGTTATTTTACATCAAAGTGTATATGCCGGATTATGATGTGCTAGAAATCAGTCTGTACTGATTCCCACCTTATGCCAGTCTGGCAATGCATACAACTGGTTTATGGACCCTTACACACAATATCACTGGCTGGCAATGCGTTAGGAAAATATAAATGATTTTCTAATACAGTATTCAAAGTTTTCCCTATTGCACTGGGTAATGGTATTGAGTGCAAATTCAATATAGACACAATTGCTTCTCCTTGCACTGGATTCTACATTATCAGGACTTAACCATTGAAGCCCCTGTGGTACTACATGATATTACTCACAACTATCTCACCTACAAACAGTCAATACCTCCCAACTATAATCCCAGACAAACGGGTAACAGAACAACTATTAATCCTCAACAATTTTACACAACTAAATAACAAATGACGCTACAACAAAGCAGCAAGCAGAAGTTTTGTTTTTTCCGCACAGTCCAGACTACAATCTTTTCATTTCAAATACTTCACATGTGAGTTACGACTTCTCTCTGCCATGCGCTACGTCACTGCATTCCAAAGGCGGAGGTCTTACAATTTTCCTGGTTAACAATATAATTGCTGGCAAAAATTCTCTCATGTCTTTCATATCAACAGTTTAAGATCACGTACACACCTGCAATCCATAATCACACAAAAAGCTTCAACATACCTTTTTGGATCCATCTTTCAACCCACTGACTAAGGAGACTCGTCGATAAAGAAGTGACGTCTGACAGCTAGATTCCAAGGCTTACGCAATACATGTGTGAATGGTGTAAGAATAAGCTCCTTACCTACCGCGGTTTTTTGTAATTCACAGATGCAAAGCCAGACCTCTCCAGTGACAGCTTATCAGACGTGCAATCTTCCTGTGTTTTATCGGCACCATTACTGTCGTGGAAATCCATCGCTCAAAATATATTAGACTGAAATTTATACGAGTCCCAACAGACTCTCAAGGCCAGACTCCATTAGTCAGTATCCTAATTAGGATATTTCACCGATATATATCGAAAGAGGAGAAGAAAACACACAGACACGCTGAAATGTTAAAAATGCTCCTCTGAAGGATTTATTACCAAACTCAAACTGTTAAACTGAAATTCAGAAAGGGTGTAGGCTTGAGGTAAACCAATCAGAGACAATGTAACAATATTTGTTATTCAGTAAAAAGCATACAATAAAATACATCATTATAATTCTTCACACATTATGTTTACAAGTGTCTTATCTCTCTCTTGGACAGAATATTCTCGTGGAGATGGGGGAGACCTTCCCTCACGCATACTTGCCATCCTCCCATCTCACTCCCTGTCCATCTTCGCATGGGAACCAAGGTCAAAGATAAAACATACGAAATCAACATTACTTGTATTAAAGGAACAATGACTTTCCTATTCACTACAAAAGAACCAAGATGGGAACTCCAGACAAGATGGCTGCTGCACGAAACTAAATCATTTAAATATTATCATCACTTTCACATATTACATATCTTAGTAATTTGGCATCCTGCTTGATAATTCACAATGTAATTTCATACAGAGAATATAAGCAAATAAATCATCCTTCACACCATAAAGAGCTTTATGTATGAATTTAAAGTGTGTTTCTCGCCATTGTTCACATACGACCGCTTTACGCACCCGTGTCCACCCCTCTAAAAGTTTCTGCGTGAGATCCAGGTCAGGGATCTCCCTAATCCAGGGGTCTCAAGCACGCGGCCCACGTGCCGCATGCGGCCCCTGGGGCTGTCATCTGCGGCCCGGGGGACACAGAGCCGCTAGTACAGACTCTGCTCCAGGACTCTGGAATTCCTTGACACCGCTGTCCACATATGAACAGCGATGTCTGGGGCTTCTCTAGAGCTGGAGTCCCGTGCAGAGCGCTAGTATAGTCTCTGCTCCAGGACTCTGTGGAATTCCCTGACATCGCTGTCCATATATGGACAGTGTGTCAGGGACTTCTCCAGAGTCGAGTCCCGGGCAGAGCGCTAGTATGGGCTCTTCTCCGGGACTCTATGGAATCTTCTGACATCGCTATCTACAGATGTCTGGGGCTTCCCCAGAGCTGGATTCCCGGGCAGAGCGCTAGTATAGTCTCTGCTCTGGGACTCTGGGGAAGCCTCTGACATCGCTGTCCATACATCGACAGTGATGTCAGGGGCTTCCCCAGAGCGGGAGTCCCAGTGATGTCAGGAGCACAGCTGGAGTCCCAGGAAGAGCCTACTAGCGCTCTGCCCGTGACTCCAGCTCTGGGTTTGCCCCTGACATCCATGTCCATATATGTACAGTGATGTCAGGAGCAGAGCTGGAATCCCAGGCAGAGTGCTAGAAGCGACTTTGCTCCGGGACTCCAGCTCTGGGCAACCCCCCGACATCACTGTCCATTTATGGAAACTGATGTTAATGGCTTCCCCACAGTTCCGGCGCAGAGCCTTTACTAGTGCTCTGCTCCGGGACTCCGTCTCTGGGGTTGCCCCTGATATCACATTCCAGTCCAGGAGGATCCCCTGACATCACTGTGTATGGACAGTGACGGCAGGGGCTCCGACAGTAGAGGAATCCCCCGCCAAAGTGTTGGCAATGCTCTGGCTGGTGATTCCACTCCTAGAGGAAGCCCCAATGGAGCTATCTACTTGGGGTGTATGTGGCAGCATCTGCGGAGGGCACTGTGACATCATCTACAGAGGGCACTGTGGCAGCATCTACAGAGGGCACTGTGGCATTATCTGCAGAGGGCACTGTGGCAGCATCTACAGAGGACTCTGTGGCAGCATCTACAGAGGGCACTGTGGCAGCATCTACAGAGGGCACTGTGGCAGCATCCACAGAGGGCACTGTGGCAGCATCCACAGAGGGCACTGTGGCACTATCTAAAAAGGGGCTGCCCAATCTTGACATGTGTGTCTGCCAAACACTGCTAACTGAGCTGCCGAACTGCATTTAGCGTCTCGGCCGAACCTCGGCCTTTGTCACGGTCGCTGTAAGACGATATCACTGGTATGGGTTGTCCGCCGGATATTCCCTGTGACACAGGGAATATCCGGCGGACAACCCATACCAGTGATATCGTCTTACAGCGACCGTGACAAAGGTCGAGGTTCGGCCGAAACGTCTTTACCAAGTCGCTTTCCACCTCAACTTTACCAACTTTTGTTGCAATAAAACTTAAATTTGTTTGCATCTGGATCTTTTGCCTACCTCTGTGTGTGCTGGGGTTATATATTTCCAATATTGTGGGATTCTCGTCCCTACCTTACTAGCACCACGCCAATTGATTGAGGAGTGCATCCCAATATCTATTTTTGAACTGCATTTAGCAACACTTAAACTGTAAAACTGAAAAATCTCTCGAATTTTAAACCTAGCAGTATTATTATAGTAATGTAGTATTATTATTATTATTATTATTATAGTAATATAGTGGTATAGTAGTTAAAATAACTAATTGATTAACAATAATTTTGCATTGTATCAAATTTTAAAGTAATGCAGCCCGTCAACTTCCCATTTTTTCTATATGTGGCCCACTTACCCGGCCGAGTTTTAGACCCCTGCCCTAATCCATGCTTCAAACATTGTGGAAGTGGTTGATTTGGCAAGTTTGTCTCTCAACTTGCAGTAGAGAAGGGACAAGGAGGATTTAACAGGTGGGGTACTAACTAAGGAATCTAATAGGTTCCTAGCGCATTCAGGAACAACGTCATGTAACTTCGACTTAAAAAACGACATTAATTGGCAATAAGCTAGATAATGACGTGAGAAGATGTTTTTTGAATAGCTTTAGTTCATGTAAAGTCATATAGCGACTTTCAGTGGAATGCAACAGATGGCCGAGCTTGGAGATGCCCCTATTTTTTTTATTTTTTTAAAATTTAAAACTAATTTTAAAGTTACACCAAACACACTGACTGACCTGTTTATTAAAAAACATTAATGTCCTTTAAAGGTGTACATAGTCTTTAAGTTTCATGTGATGTTTACAGATTTTACATCAGAAACACCACTGTTATTAGTTAGAAAACCCAGGTTTTTTTTCACCTCAGACATTTTTGGCATAACCCAGGATCCCTGTTCCTCTAGTAGGTGGCTGTATCCTGGTGGAGACAGAAAGGAAAGGTGTCCAACACTCTCTCCATCAAGTTAATGGAAGTTAAGGGAACAGCTGAGCAAGTAGTACTCCACCAGGATAGGGGCACCTACTCTGACCTCGCCCTACAGTCATATTCTGGGACTATGCAATAAAACTTGCTTTGACTATATGTATAGTAAGTACACTTTACTCCCTAGTCTGCTAACAAATCTCATGGATTAGGTACATTAATAGTAGGGTAAACTAGGCGCGTACACTTTCTCACCTGATTGTTTTCCCTACTGTCAAGAGTGTGTCCAATGTACTTAGACAGTCAATGTATTTTTACTTGTGTATCAAACCAAATAGTCAATAGCCAATAATTAACCTCTTCCCGACATTTGACGTATCCATAAACTGAAGTTGGGTAGGGGAAGTATGGAACGGGCTCACGGAGTGAACCCGCTCCATACGATGCCGGTGTCGGCTGTATGCTACAGCAGACACTTCAGAGTAACGAGCGGGTCGCGCTCGAGCGCGATCCCGCTCCTTTAACTCGTTAAATGCCGCGGTCAATACCGACCGCAGCATTTAAATCGTTAAAAAGAGCTGGCGACCCCCTCTAACAGCTCATCGCTAAAACTAATTCTAAAATTACACCAAACACACTGACTGACCTGTTTATTAGAAAAAATTAATGTCCTTCAAAGGTATACATAGCCTTTAAGTCGGATGTGATGTTTACAGATTTTACATCAGAAACACCACTGCTATTAGTTAGAAAACCCAGGGGTTTTTCATCTCAGACATTTTTGGCATAACCCAGGATCCCTGTTCCTCTAGTAGGTGGCTGTATCCTGGCGGAGACGGAAAGGAAAGGTGTCCAACGCTCTCTCCATCAAGTTAATGGAAGTTATGGGAACAGCCGAGCAAGTAGTTCTCCACCAGGATAGGGGCACCTACTCTGACCTCACCCTTCAGTCATATTCTGAGACTATGCCATAAAACTTGCTTTGACTATATGTATAGTAAGTACACTTTACTCCCTAGTCTGCTAACAAATCTCATGCATTAGGTACATTAATAGTAGGGTAAACTAGGCGTGTATACTTTCATACCTGATTGCTTTTCCCACTGTCAAGAGTGTGCCCAATGTACTTAGACAGTCAATGTATTTGTATTTGTACAGACAGAACCGATAAAAACAAGGGGACATATACAAAACCACCGAAAAAGGCCATACTTACAAATACTTACAATACCCCAGGTATTTTTCATTACTACGTATATTTGCTTCTCTTGGACACAGCCGGGTCTTTGATGCTGGGAGAGCATGGTGTGTTGTTGTTTGGCATAGCAAGCAGGGTAGCCCGCTCTATGAACTATCAAGGCGTCACAAATAGGCTTCTACCTGGCTATACACGTTGTGCCTCATGACGTACACACTATCCCATCATGTTTCACACACTTGCACCCCATTATCCATTTGTTTCTATTGAGGCACTTCACTCATTACTGCCCCCTATATTTCACTTATAGTATTACACTTGCACACACACTATTCATTTATTATTTCTTACTACACATCCCATGCACCACACACCACTCCCCTCAAGACCAGTGGGAGTGGCTATTATTATTTAAAGCACCTGCTCACTCCTTCATCAGCGTTTCTGACCTGGCTGTGTCCATTTGTAAGTATGGCCTTTTTCGGTGGTATTTTTATTTGTGTATCAAACCAAATAGTCAATAGCCAATAATTAACCCCTTCCCGACATTTGACGTATCCATAAGCTGAAGTCGGGTAGGGGAAGTATGGAACGGGCTCACGGAGTGAAACCGCTCCATACGATGCCGGTGTCGGCTGTATGTTACAGCTGACACTTCAGAGTAACGAGCGGGTCACGCTCGAGCGCGATCCCGCTCGTTTAACTCGTTAAATGCTGCGGTCATTAGCGATTGAAGCATTTAAATTGTTAAAAAGAGAGGGGCGACCCCCTCTAACAGCTCATCGCGTCCCCCGCAATGCAATCGTGGGGTGGCGATGGTTGCTTTGGCTGCCTGGGGGCCTAATGAAGGCAGGGCTTAATAGAGGCCTGTCAGAATCACGATATACTGCAATACATTAGTATTGCAGTATATAGTGCAAGCGATCTAACTATCGCTTGTATGATGTCCCCTAGGGGGACTAATAAAAAAAGTAAAAATTAGTAAAATAACGTTTTTTTATGTAAAAAAACAAAACTTAAATTAAAAGTAAAAAAAAAAAAACTTCTTCCATTTTCCCCCTAGAGCATAGTAAAAAAATAAATGAATAAACATAATTGGTATCACCGCATCCGTAAAAGTCTGAACTATTACAATATATCATTATTTAACCCGCACGGTGAAAGCCGTAGAAAAAAATGTAAACGCCAGAATTTCTTTTTGAATTTTTTTGGTCACCCCATCTCCCACAAAAAATGAAATAAAAAGTGATCAGAACGTGGCATGTACCCCAAAATGGTAAATGGTATCATTAACAATTACAGCTTATCCCGCAAAAAATAAGCCCTCATGCCACTTAATCGACGGAACAATAAAAACGTTATGGCTCTCAGAATTTGGCGACACAAAATAAATGTTATTTTTTACACTTAGGTTTTTACTTGTAAATATAGAAAAAACGATATATATTTGGTATCGCTGTAATCGTATTGGCGCACAGAATAAAGTTAACATGTTGTTTTAATTGCACAGTTCCGTAAAAACGACGCACAAAAAACAATGGAGGAATCGCTGTTTTTTTTCATTTTCTACCCCATAAATAATTTTTTTCCCATTTCCTAGTACGTTATATGGCACAATAAATAGTGCTACGAAAACCTACAACTTGTCCCGCAAAAATCAAGCCCCCATCGGACTATATCGACAGAAAAATAAAAATGTTATGGCTTTTGGAAGATGGGGAGGAAAAAACTGAAATTACCACTGGCTACTTATAAATATATGGCTGAACGATTAGGTCGAGTCACATTATTATGACCACCTCCTACTTTCGAGCACGGCAGCGCGTAGCCCATGAAGGAAGTGATGTGTCGTGGGCTGTCTTGGTGGGTATATAAGCTCTGCAATAGGCTGTCTGAACACATATCACTCGTTGTTGCTATGGGTAAAAGGGGCGATTTGTCAGAGTTGCAAAAAGGGACGATTATTGGCTTTCGGGACCAGGGTGGCAGTATTTCTCAAACAGCACAATTTGTGAACTGTTTGCGTGTTGCTGTAGTGAAAGTGCATCGTGAGTGGACAAACGGCACCATTGGGAATAACCAACGTGGAAACTGCGGAGCACCACGTGCCATTGATGTGAGAGTTGAACGTCGGCTAAGAAGGTGCACTAGGGCTGAACGACACACTACAGTGGAGCAGCTCACTGCAAAAATAAACCAGAGGCCTACCAGGTGCATCCGCATAAAAAGGCTTCAATTTGCACGGCAGTATTGGAATTGGACCACCGAAGATTGGCAAAGGGTTGCCCTCCCGATGAGTCACGTTTTCTGCTTCATCGAACAGATGGACGTTGGCGTGTCAGGCGAGAAACATCAGAGAACAAACACCCTGCAATCATTACTGGAATTTTTTAATGGCATTCTCTGGGCCCACTCATCCATGTGGAAGGCAATCTGAAACTATTTGGGTATGAATCCATGGCTGTAGATCACGTCCACCCATACATGCTGTTTTTCTTCCCTGGGGTAGATGGAATCTGCCAGCAAGATAATGCAACATGTCAAAACAGAGAAAAAATGGGGACACAGATGTACTCAAAAAAACATAGAAAAGGCCATAATTACTAAATGGGTTGGTAGACACCAGTTCCCAACAGGATGCAGACAAATAAAAAATGCTACAAAGGGAATGGGCTCAGGTTTATTAAATAGTAATATCCACTCCCCTTAGTCTTGAGGGGAGTTGCTGCTCAGTGTTATGACTACACACAACCAAAGCTTCAAATAATGTGCCAGTTTGCAAGGTGCAGCGTAACTTTCCGGATCACAGCCTATTAATCACGCCCATACTATTAGATCAGGCTGGCTGCCCTGCACGCCACACCAAACAAAGGCACACTGAACTCTCCCAACATTATAAGACCTGGCTGCATCCTGAAAAAAGTGTATACAGTAAACATATCCATGAAAAACATGAGGTATTAGTTGTTATTTTGGCAAAAATACGCAAGCTCACAATCCAACATCAAGGGTCCTCACGGTCTTGCGAGTCCCTACGCTAGAACTTTTAGTTTCCTACATAAAAGCAAAAGACAGAAAAAATGGGGACATAGATATACTCAAAAAAAAACACAGAAAAGGCCATACTTACTACATGGGTTGGTAGACACCAGTTCCCAAAAGGACGCAGACAAGTAAAAAATGCTACAGAGGGAAAGGGCTCAGGTGCATTAAATAGTAATATCCACTCCCACTAGTCTTGAGGGGAGTGGCTGCTCAGTGTTATCACTACACACAACCAAAGCTTTTCTTTTCTTCACCATCTGACACAGACCGCTATAGTGACTTCTCCTGATGACTGCAGAGTTTCCTGATGAGAAATCTTTGCCCCACTTCTGAAGTAATTTCCAGCCTCTATGGAATCACAAAAATTCAGATACCAAGGCCCAGGACCATGCATTAAACGGGTTGTCAGGGCACCAACCAGTTTTTCATACTGATGACCTATTCACAGGATAGTTTATCAGTATATGATCGGTAGGGCTCTGATACTCTGGACACCGCAATGATCAGCTGTTGTGGCTGCTTCAGGGCACCGGATTTTGTGCAGTGTTCAGTGCCCGTAGTGCTGGAAGCAGTTGGTCCTGTATACTGCATAGCGGCCGTGCTGCAGAATGTCTACTCTGCTTCTATTCACTTGAATAGGAGCAGAGGTGCAGTACTACAGCACACCCACTATCCTGTGACCAGAGCCATTTGCTTCCTGCACGGACATCCGGTGCCTGGAGGCAGCTGCAGCAGATGACCTGATCGGTGCAGGGTCTAGGTGTCGGAACCATCGATCATTTACTGATGACTTATCCTGTGGATAGGTCATCAATATGAAAAAACAATCTGTGCCTGGACAACCCCTTTAACTCAGACTAATAAATTCGGACCCCAGACCAGACCCTAGCATACATACAGATCCCAGACCTTCTGGACTATTGCAGTCCCCAGACCACACCCCCGTTAAACAATGCAGACCCCAGAACAAGCACCATAAATAAATAAATACAGAACCTTGACTAATACAGACCTCAGACCGGGCTCCATAAACTAATACAGACCCCTAAATACAGACCCCAGACTAGAGCCCCTAAACTCATACAGACCCCAGACTCCCTGAATACAGACCCCAGACCTGACTCCCTAAACAAATACAGACTCCAGACCACTAAATACAGACCCCAGACCAGACCCCCTAAACTAATACAGGCCCCAGGCCCCCTAAATACAGATCCGTAAATATAGACCCCAAACCTGACCCCCTAAACTAATACAGATCCCAGACCAGACCCCCCTAAATACAGACCCCAGACCCCTTAAACTAATATAGACCACAGACCTGACCCCCTAAATACAGACCCAAGACCAGACCCCCTAAATACAGACCCCTTAAACTAATCCATCCCCTTATACCCACTAGGCAGCTCATTCGTCTCTCTTACTACTGTTCTAAGACCAGCGGTCATGTGACCTGCAGGTCTCCAAATAGTAACAAGAACTGCAGAAATAAGGTAATGTGAAAAAAACCTGTGGTTTTTGCAGCGATTCGCGGACTCGGCTGAGACAGAACTGTACAGCTTCTATGTACAGGGTGGGCCATTTATATGGATACACCTAAATAAAATGGGAATTGTTGGTGATATTAAGTTCCTGTTTGTGGCACATTAGTATATGGGAGGGGAGAAACTTTTCAAGCTGGGTGTTGACCATGGCGGCCATTTTTAAGTCGGCAATTTTGTATCCAACTTTAGTTTTTTCAATGGGAAGAGGGTCATGTGACACATCAAACTTATCGAGAATTTCACAAGAAAAACAATGGTGTGCTTGGTTTTAACGTTACTTTATTCTTTCATGAGTTATTTACAAGTTTCTGACCACTTACAAAATGTGTTCAAAGTGCTGCCCATTGTGTTGGATTGTCAATGCAACCCTCTTCTCCCACTCTTCACACACTTATAGCAACACCGCAGAAGAAATGCTAGCACAGGCTTCCAGTATCCGTAGTTTCAGTTGCTGCACATCTCGTATCTTCACAGCATCCTGAGGGTCCTGTTCCAATTTTTGTTTTGCCCATTCTGCAAATTCAGTGCACCGATCTGGGTCATTCTCGTTGAGATGCTGCAGCAGCTGGAGTTTGTAAGGGTGCCATTTGTGAGTAGCTAATATCAGCCGAAGGGATGTTCGACTGATGCCACTCTCCAGTGACATGCGCCGAGTGCTACGCTGTGGGCTCTTGCTGAATGAAGCTAGGACAGCCACTGATGTTTCTTCATTAGTGACAGTTTTCATGCATCCATATTTGGGCAAATCCAACACTGAACCAGTTTCACGAAACTTGGCAAGCAGTTTGCAAACTGTAGCATGGGAGATGGGTGGTCTCGTAGGGTGTCTTGCATTGAAATCTGCTTCAATGACCCGGGTACTGCGTTCACCAGACATCAACACAATTTCTATCCGCTCCTCACGTGTTAACCGCGTCATGTCAATGGCTGTAAACAAAGAGAAGCTTGTAAATAACTCATGAAAGAATAAAGTAACATTAAAACCAAGCACACCATTGTTTTCCCCCTCCCATATACTAATGTGCCACAAACAGGAAGTTAATATCACCAACCATTCCCATTTTATTTAGGTGTATCCATATAAATGGCCCACCCTGTATACAGGATACATAAAAGCTGTATCGAAAAAAGTAAAAAAAAAACGTAATAATAGCACATGTAAAAGTTGTTTATAAATTGATTTATTATTTTTATTTATTTATTTTTTTTAAAAAAAACATTCCTTTCAAAAGGTGTACACGTATATAGCAACTAATTTATTTATTTTTTCTGAGGAGTTTGCTAAAAAAATTCTGTGTATTTTAAGTTTTTTTTTGCTCCATTAATCCCTTCCCGCTGCGGACAGATTTGACCTTCCTAAAAAGAGCCTCATTTTTCAAATCTGACATGTGTCACTTTATGTGGTAATAACTTAGGAATGCTTTCACCTTATTCAAGCGATTCTGAGACTGTTTTCTCCTGACCCATTGGACTTTATGTTACTGGTTAAATTTAAAATTTGGTTGATACATTCAGTATTTAATAGTGAAAAACACCAACATGTAGCAAAAATGTTAAAAAATGTGCATTTTTATAAATTTTAATTAATCTCCTAGTAAGACAGAAAGAAATACCACACAAAATAGTTGCTAATTAACATTTCACATATGTCTAGTTTACATTGGAATATATTTTTGAACATCCTTTTATTTTTCTAGGATGTTACGAAGCTTATAACTTTGTGCAGAAATTTCTCACATTATCAAGAAAATTTCAAAAAGCTATTGTTTCAGGGACCAGTTCAGTTCTGAAGTGGCTTTGAGGGCCCATACTTTACAAACCCCGATAAATCACCACCAAAAACGGTGCCCCTCAAAGTTTTCAAAACAGTATTTATAACGTTTCTTAACATTCACAGGAATTAATGCAAAATTTGCAGAAATTCATTTTTTTCTGTTCCACAGAAGGTTTTACCAGAGAAATACAACTAAAAATGTATTACCAAGATTCTGCAGAAATATCCCACATGTCCCTAGTGTGCCAATGGACTGAAGCACCCACCTTGGAAGCAAAGGAGCACCTAGTGGATTGTGGGGCCTTCTTTTTCTTAGATTATATTTTAGGCACCATGTCAGGTTTGAAGTGGTCTTGTGGTACCAAAACAAAGGAAACACCCAAAAAAATACCCCATTTTGGAAACTACACCCCACAAGGAATTTATCTAGGTTCGTAGTGAGCACTTTGACCCCACTGGTGTTTCATATATTTTATTAGAATTAGGCTGTGAAAATTAAACATTTTATTTTTCCCAATAAAACGTAGAATTTTTCATTTCCACAAGAAGTAAAGGAGAAACAGCACCCCAACACTTGTAAAACAATTTCTCCATAGTATAGCAATACCCAATATGTGGTCATAAACGGCTCTTTCAACACACAGCAGAGTTCAGAGGGGAAGAAGCGCCATTTGACTTTTGGAGCTTCAATTTAGCTGGAATAGTTTGCAGAGGCCATGTCGCATTTGCAGAGCTCATAAGGGGACAAAACAATGAAAACCCCCCACAAGTGACCCCACAAGGGAAACTACACCCCTCAAGGAAATTATTTAGTGGTATTGTAAGCATTTTCACAACACAGGTTTTTTGCAGAAATTATTGGAATTAGGCCGTGAAAATGAAAATTACATTTTTTTTCCAATAAAATGTAGGTTTAACTATTTTTTTTTACTTTCCACAAGAACTAAAGCAGAAAAATCACCCTAACATTTGTAAAGCAATTTCTCCAGAATACGGCTATACCCCATATACCCCGTAGGTCTCAGAATGGAAGGAGATCCATTTGGATTTTGGAATGGTTTCTGGGCGCCATGTTGCATTTTCTGAGCCCCTGTAGTACTAGTTTAGTGGAAACACCCCAAAAGTGACTCCATTTGGCAAACTACACCCCTTGAGGAATCGTCTAGGGGTATAGTGAGAATTTGATGCCCAAAGGTTTTTTGCTAAATTAATTAGAATTAAGCCGTGAAAATGAAACTTTGAATTTTTTTCCAATAAGATGTCGTTTTAGATCAGCATTTTTCATTTTCACATGAAAAAAGAATAAAAATAAAACCCAACATTTGTAAAGCAATGTCTCCCGAGTATGGTAATACCCCATATGTGGTTATAAACTGCTGTTTGGGCAAACATATAAGAGGGTACAGAAAAAAAGGAGTGATATTTGAGGTTTGGAGCCTAGATTTTGCTGGAATGGTTTGCGGATGCCATGTCACATTTGCAAAACCCCTGCTGTACCCCAAAAAATTATTCCATTTTAGAAACTACATTCCTAAAGGCATTTAGACCCCACAGGTGTTTTTCAGAAATTAATACACAATGGATGATGCAAGGTAAAAATTCAAATTTTTCCACTGATATGCCGTTTCAGTGCTCAATATTTTGTGCCAAGCTTGTGCCACTGGAGAATTTTACCCCATAAATTGTTAAGCGGGTTCTCCCGGGTATGACTGTTTGGGCACATTGTAGGGCTTAGAAGGGAAGGAGTGCCATTTGGAGCATGGATTTTGCTCGGCAGTAGTTTTGTTTATTACTGGTATTTCAGTTTATAAAGTGGGGGCATATGTAAGTTGTGCTGAGTACATTAGGGCATAATAAGATAATAATGTATTGCAGCTTTTGCACAATAAAATCACTGTTTTAAAAGAATCATTTGTTTTCTGTGTCGCCATATTCTAAGACGCATAATTTTTTCTTTCTTTTTTTTACGTGGACAAAGGGATTTTTTGGGCGGGACAGGCTGTTGTTTTTATTGGTACTATTTTGGTTCAAATGTGACTTTTTGATCATTTTTTATTCCACTTTTTGGGAGGAGATGGAACCTAAAAACAGCGATTCTGGCGTTGTTTCTCATATTTTTTTTACGGCGTTCACCTTGCGATATAAATGACATAATACTTTTATAGTTAAGATCATTACGGATGCGGCATCCCACTAGGGGACTTGAAGGAATGAAGCCCTGATCGCTATTCTGATACACTGCACTACATACATAGTGCAGTGTATGAGGGTATGTTCACACTCTGTGTTTTCAGGTGTATATCGGGGCATAAACGCCTCGAAATACGCCTGATAAAACGGGAGCTGAATGCCTACAAACATCTGCACATTGAATTCAATGAGGAAAACTGCGTTTTGTTCAGACGGGGTTTTTTTTTTACGCCGCTGTTTTAACGGCACGTAAAAAGAAGATATGTAAAAAGAAGTAGCATGTCACTTCTTGAGCCATTTTTTTTAGCTGATTTTACATTTAAGGGTATATGCACACGTCCCATCTTCATCCGTTTTTCTGACCATAAACGCCTCCAAACACCTGCCCGTTGATTTCAATGGGAAAACCAGTGTCCCGTTCGCATGGGGCGTTTTTTACGTGGCCGTTTTTAAAAACGGCCACGTAAAAAAACGCCCCATAAAAAGAAGCGCATCTCACTTCTTGAGCTATTTTTGGAGCCGTTTTTCATTGTCTCAATAGAAAAACAGCTCCAAAAACAGCCGTAAAAAATGCATTAAAAAAAAAAAAGCTTGATGCTTAAAAAAAAACGGCTGAAAATTAGAGGCTGTTTTCCCTTGAAAACAGCTCCGTCTTTCAGCCATTTTTTTGTTAAGCGTGTGAACATAGCACATAGCTTCTGAGCTCGCACTATCACATCGACGTGACTGTACTGCGATTTGTGGGAACACCTTCCCAACAGCGGAATTTTTTTTTTATAGAAAAAAGCAATTTACAGCTGTTTTTTTTGTTTATTGTTTTTACTAGTCACGTTTTACGCTAAATAACCTGTTCAATTATTTTTCAGGTTATTACAGTCATGTAGATACCAAATATGGGTTATTTTTTTCCTTTTTATGTTATGTATGGGCAATAAAATATGTTTTATATTAAATATCAACATTTCTTTATTATAATTAATATTTTTTTAAATCCCATGAAGGGATAACTTTTTAACAACTATTTTTTATACTTATAATGTATTGGCATACTCCTATATGCTAATACATTATAATATTTCAGTATGACATAGTGTGCCCTAACCAGTGGCGTAGCTATAGGGATCGCAGCGGTCGCATCTGCAACCCGGCCCCGAAGCCCTGCACCACATCAATAAAAAGTTACTATAGTAAATGCAGTACTAACCTTCCTGCTTCCGGAGCGCAGCGGATGTCCTGATGTCACAGCGCTGTGCGTAGCGCATGACGTCACAAAGCTATGCGCCGCGCACAACATCCTGATCCTGGATAGAGTCAGGAGCTCCGCTGCGGCTGAAGAGGAGGGTAAGATTAATATCGCTGTCAGCTGAAGCTGATTGGCCATGTCAGACTCCCGGGACACCGCCAATTAGCAGTTTTGAAGGGGCCGCAGCGCAGCTGCTTTCCCCTTCATTCCGGTCACTTGCTCACACTGTGAATCCGTGTCGGCGATTCACAGTGTAAGCGAGTAAGAGAAATTAAGGGAAAGCAGCTCTCGTATGAGCGCTGCGGGTCCTTCTAAAACAGCTGATTGGCAATTTCCCGGGAGTCTGACCCTCACCCATCAGCTATTGATGGCCTATCCTGAGGATAGGCCATCAATGTTTAGGACTGGACAACCACTTTAAGCCTACGATGTAGTAGGCTTAGAGGGCCCATGAGACAGGATCACAGATTGTGTGATGCTGTCTGCTGGGCCCTGTATCTAAGCCAATCCCATGGTAGACTTAGATACATGGTCCATGTGTGATCCTGTCTGATGGGCCCTGTATATAAGCTTACCACATGGTAGGTTTAGATACAGGGCCCCAGCAGACAGTAATCTTATACTGTATAAGATTACTGTCTGCTGAGGCCCCGTATCTAAGCATCTTACCATAACCACATGGTAAGCTTAGATACAGGGCCCATATGTGAAACTATCTGTTGGACCCTGTATCTAAGCCTACCTTGACAGACATTATCATACATGGGCCCTGTATCTAAGCCTACCACATGTGTTACTAATCGTTTTTGTTTGTGTTTTTTTTACAGGTTCGGTCGTTGGACTACGTCGGATTCGAGGACTACTACGACGACAGCCTTTTTTATTATCAATAAAATGTTTCATGAGGGTTGTGTGTGTTTTTTTTTTTTATTTCAATCAAATATTTTTTCTGTCTTTGTGTTTTTTTTTAAAAAACTATATTACTACCGCCTTAGTAATGGCCGCCGGCTGATTAACAGCATCAATTACTAAGGCAGGGCTTAGTGTTACTCGGTGCAGAGGCTAACACTAACCCCCATTATTACCTCGGTACCCACCGGTACCAGGGGTGCTGGGAAGAGCCGGGTACGATCCAGTACCTGACCATCTGTAGAGATGGTTGGGTAATGGGGCGGCCGCTGTATGGTATTAGGCTGGGACAGGCCAGAAACAGCGGTCCTTCGCACCCTGGTAATGCTAGCCTGCTGCTGCTGTGTTGTATCTGGCTGGATATGAAAAAAGGGGGGGCCCCACGTCATTTAAAAAAAAAATTATAATAATTGGAAAGAACTATGTGGGGTCCCCCCTAATTTTCATAACCAGCCAGATGCAACACAGTAGCAGCCTAGCATTACCGGGGTGGGGAGGGCCACTGTTTTTGGCCTTCCCTAGCCTAATAATACCAGACTCCGATCACTTGATGCTTAAAGAATTAGCACTCACTGGACATCGATGTAGACTCCGGACCTGCACCACCCGTCGTCAAAAGGCAGTGGGAGGTCGGGAACGGGTTAACAGAACCTCTGATAAATTTTAGTAGAATATCTATCCTGTTTACTTAAAACAATGAGTAGATATTAAATGTAGTTGTTCCTTTGTTCATTTTTCATGCAATGTAAAACTATATCACAGATTACAGTATGCTATTTTGACACTCAGATCAGGGCATTTCTCATATCAATAGCCTGATTTGTGTCATAATAATCACATGACTTTATAAAATGTAATCTTCACAGTGAGAATGCACTTATGCACCTTTTTAAGTTACTTTTTCTGACATCTAAAAGCACCCTATTTATTCATTATTATAAGCTTGTAAACAACGGACAGTAATACATCATACTGCAGAAGTACCTAAGTCCGTAATGGATAGAAACCCAGCACTACATTCCACATTGTATAAAACAGCATATATTAAAGAAATTTTTGGTTTTATGTAAATTATACTTAATTACTGTATAAATGGAACGTTTTAGACCTCCTAATATAGTTTATGTATCAATTCCTCACCACTTTCCTATATACAGGGTGCAAACCCGCACATACCTAGTCCTACACTTGGCTGAGAAATGGATACAACTGTATTCAGTCTAGGCAATGCTCCTAGGCCCTGTTCACACAGAGTTTTTTTACACGTTTTTTGACGTGGAAACCGCGTCGAAAGATGCGCCAAAAAACGTACGAAAACGCATCCCATTGATTTCAATGAGAGGCTGAGGCGTTTTTTTCTCACAAGCGGAAAAAAAAAACGCTCGCGGGAAAAAGAAGCGACATGCCCTATCTTCGGGCGTTGACGTCTCTGACCTCCCATTGACATCAATGAGAGGCAGAGAAAGCGTATTTTGCTGCGTTTTTGCCCGTGGCGTTCAATGGGCGTGAGCAAAAAACGCAGTGAAAAACGCGGCAAACGGCGTGCAGGCAAATCAAAATCTAGCTCAAAATTCAAAACTCAATTTTGAGGCAGAATTTTCTGCCTGCAAAAAACTCTGTATGAACGGGGCCTTAGCTGAGAACAGGAAGAGGTATATATAGGTTTTAAGCCTGTGAATGTAGACAATTGTTCTTATTTACTCACAGCAGAAAATATCTTAACCCCTATCCGCACCAGGACGTAACTGTCCGTCGTTGCGGGAGGTTACTTCCCGCACGAGGACGTACAGTTACTGAGTTAATCCCGGTGCACACTGTCGGCGACAGTGTGCACCGGGAACCGGGAGGTCAGCTGTCGCCGACAGCTGACACTCCCCTCTTGCCGGCCAGTGGTCCTTTGTCGCTGATTTCGGCGCATTAACCCCTTAAATTTGGCGATCGGGTGCAATCGCCGAATTTTAGGGGTTTCTAACATATCGGCAGACCCCCGTCCGAAATCGCGGGGTCTGCCGATAGTTAGTATGGCAAGCGGAAGCCAAACAATGGCTTCCGGGTCTGCCATGGACGGAAGCCCATCAGGACCAACCTTCGGCTGGTCCTGATAGGCTTCCTGTCAGAGTGACAGAAAGTCACTGTGTCGTTCCCGATGCACACTGTTGGCGACAGTGTGCATCGGGAACTTGGAGATCAGCTGTCCCCGACAGCTGACACTCTCCAGTGTTGCCGATCAGCGGCTCATCGCCGCTGATTTCGGCAATTAACCCGTTACATGCGGGGCTCGATTGCGATCTCCGCATGTAGCGGGTTTGTAGCGCATCAGCAGCCCCCATGCAATTGTGGGGGCTTCTGATGCTTGTGATGGCACCCGGGGGCCAGACAACAGCCCCCAGGTCTGCCATGTATGTCAGCCTATGAGGATCAGCCTCTGCTGATCCTCGTAGACCAACTGTCAGAGTGACTGTGACGTCACACTGACAGTTGGAATACGTTACACTACCTAGGTAGTGTAATGTATTCTAGCAGCGATCAGAGCTGCAGGTCAAAAAAAGAAAGTGTAAAAAGTAAAAAAAAAAGTTAATAAACAAAAATATAAAGTGTAAAAAGTCAAAAAAAATTAATAAAAATGTTTTATAAAAGTGTAAAAATAAAAGGTTTTGTTTTCCTATAATAAGTCATTTATTATAGGGAAAAAATTAAAACGTTAAAAAAAAGTACACATATTTGGTATTGCCGCGTTCGTAACGATCTATAAAACTCTAATGTTAATTTTTCCGCACAGTGAACGCCGCAAACAAAATAAACGTAAAACTGTCAGCATCGCTATTTTTTGGTCACCACCCCTCCCAAGATATAGAATAAAAAGTGATCAAAAAGTCGCATTTACCCCAAAATGGTACCAATAAAAACTACAACCCGTCCCGCAAAAAGCAAGACCTCCCACAGCTTTTTTGACGAAAAAATAAAAACGTTACGGCTCAGAATAGCGTGTCCCAGAAAATAAATTATTTTATAGAAACTTAATTTTATTGTGCAAATGCTGCAAAACGTAAAAAAAACGATACACATATGGTATCGGCGTAATCGTACCGACCGGCAGAATAAATGAAAACGTAATTTATTGCGCACGGTGAACGCTGTAATAAATAAAGAATTTAAAGCGCCAAAATCGCTGTTTTTTGGTCACCTTAGCTCTAAAAAAGATCCTGAGGGGCCAAAATGCTCACTATACCCCTAGAAAAATTCGTTGAGGGGTGTAGATTCCAAAATGGGGTCACTTTTGGGGGGTTTCCACTGTTTTGGTCCCTCCGGGGCGTTGCAAACCCGACATGGCACTGAAAACCAATCCAGCAAAATCTGCGCTCCAAAATCCAAAAGGCGCTCCCTCCCTCCTGAGCCTTGCTGTGGGTCCAAACATCAGTTTCCGACCACATATGGGGTATTGCCGTAATCGGGAGAAATTGCTTTACAAATTTTGGGATGCTTTTTCTCCTTTATTCCTTGTAAAAATGAAAAAATTCTATGTTTCCACAGAAAAATAGGTGATTTTCATCTTCACAGACTAATTCCACTAAATTCTGCAAAAAAACTGTGGGGTCAATATGCTAACTATACCCCTAAAAAAATGCCTTGAGGGGTGTAGTTTCCAAAATGGGGTCACTTTTGGGGGGGTTTACTGTTTAGGTACCACAAGACCTCCTCAAACCTGACATGGTGCCTAAAATATATTCCTAAAAAAAGGAGGCCCCAAAATCCACTAGGTGCTCCTTTGCTTCTGAGGCCTGTGTTTCAGTCCATTAGAACACTAGGGCGACATGTTGGATACTTCTAAAATCTGCAGAATCTGGGCAATAAATATTGAGTTGCGTTTCTCTGGTAAAACCTTCTGTGTTACAGATTTTTTTTTATTACAAATGAATTTCGGCAAAAAAAATGAACCTCTACTTTGCCTTAATTCCTGTGAAACGCCTAAAGGGTTAAAATATTTTCTGAATGTGGTTTTGAATACCTTGAGGGGTACAGTTTTCAAAATGGGGTGATTTATGGGGACTTTCTAATATATAAGGCCCTCAAAGCCACTTCAGAACTGAACTGGTCCCTGAAAAAATAGCCTTTTGAAATGTTATTGAAAATATGAGAAATTGCTGCTAAAGTTCTAAGCCTCGAAACGTCCTAGAAAAATAAAAGTACGTGAAAAAAAATTATGCAAACATAAAGTAGACATATGGGGGATGTTAACTAGTAACTATTTTGTGTGGTATTACTATCTGTTTCACAAGCAAATACATTTAAATTTAGAAAAATGCTAATTTTTGCTAAAATTTGAAGTTTTTCACAAATAAATATTGAATTTATCGACCAAATTTTTTCACTAACATAAAGTACAATATGTCACGAGAAAACAATCTCAGAATCGCTTGGATAGGTAAAAGCATTCCGGAGTTATTACCACATAAAGTGACACATGTCAGATTTGAAAAAATCATCTGTGTCCACAAGGCCAAAACAGGCTGTGTCCTAAAGGGGTTAAAAATGTAATTTGAAAACAGTACATTAGAAAGCTGTAGAACTTTTCATTTATACAGTGATTAAGCATTATTTACATAAAAGTGGAAAACTTCTGTATGAGTAATCTTTATTTATATAGCTGTATACTTGTATGTATAGCGAGGGATATATAAATAAAGCTGTATCTGTGCCAACACAGATATACGGTGCATGTTGATGTCAAGAGATGAGTGAGAAGATACCTGTGAAAGAGTCTTGACATTAAAGTGGTTTTCCCACGAGGGACATTTATAGAATATCCACAGGATATGTCATAAATGTCAAATAGATGCAGGTCCCACCTCTGGGACCCGCACCTATCTCTAGAACGGGGACCCTAAACTCCGTTCTACCTCTTTGTGTTCTGGCTGATTCCGACCATGAAGGAGAAAACCGCAAAATTACATGGTCGGGAGTTACGGAAACAGCGTAACTCGCTGAGCTACGCTGTTTCCGCAAGCCCCATAGAACTGAATGGTAGTTACAGAAACAGCATAGCTCGCATGCTACGCTGCTTCCGTAACTGCCATTCACGACTATGGGTTACAGAAACAGCTTAGCTCAGCGAGTTACGCTGTTTCCGTAACTCCCAACCATGTAATCAGTAAGTGGAAGGGAGGCAGCTTGAGCCCTAAAAGCTAGAATGGGGTTTAGGGAGCCCCCTTCTAGAGATAGGTGTGGGTCCCAGAGATGGGACCCGCATCTATCTGACATTTATGACATATGCTGTGGATATCCAAAAAATAAAATATTTGAAGCAGCACAAATCCCGATATCAGGAGCGGTGTCACGCTGTAAAATCAGACAAACCCAGTCTGACGTAAAGTAATCCTCAGAAAAAGCATGGTTGAACAGCAGCACACGTCTCCCAAATTTCAATCAATATGTTCTTTTATTGGTCAAACATTCAGTAAAAAATGGCAACGTTTCGACCCGTGACAAGTGGAGGCTTGAGAAAGACCCTCCACTTGTCACGGGTCGAAACGTTGCCATTTTTTACTGGATGTTTGACCATTAAAAGAACATATTAATTGAAATTTTGGAGACATGTGCTGATGTTGAACCACGCTTTTTATGAGAATATCCTGTTGATATGTCATAAATGTCCCTCGTGGGAAAACCCCTTTAATTAAAGAGGCTCTGTCACCACATTATAAGTGCCCTATCTTCTACATAATGTGATCGTTGCTGTAATGTAGAAAACAGCAGTGTTTTTTATTTAGAAAAACAATACATTTTGAGCAAGTTATGACCTATTTTAGATTTATGATAATGACTTTCTTAGTGCCCAACTGGGCGTTTTTTAGCTTTTGACCAAGTGGGCATTGTAAAGAGAAGTGTATGACGCTGACCAATCAGTGTCATACACTTCTCTCCATTCATGTACTCAGCACATAGTGATCTTGTGAGATCACGATGTACGGTCACTTACTCACACATTAACTTTACTAAAGTGTCTTGAGAGTGAATAGACATCGCTCCCAGCCAGGATGCGATGTCTATTCACAATCGCAACACTTCGGTAACGTTTGTGTGTCACTTACTCACACAGAACATCGAGATCACGCTTGCTGTCATTAAGTCCCACACAAACGTTACCGAAGTGTCGGGATTGTGAATAGACATCGCATCCTGGGCGTGATGGGATGTCTATTCACTTCCAAGACTCTTCAGTAAAGTTAATGTGTGAGTAAGTGACAGCACATCGTGATATCGCAAAATCACTATGTGCTGAGTACATGAATGGAGAGAAGTGTATGAGTCTGATTGGTCGGCGTCATACACTTCTCTTTACAACGCCCACTTGGTCAAAAGCTAAAAAAACGCCCAGTTGGGCATTAAGAAAGTCATTAGCATAAATCTAAAATAGGTCGTAACTTGGTCAAAATTGATATTTTTCTAAATAAAAAAACACTGTTGTTATCTACATTACAGCGCTGATCACATTATGTAGGAGAAAGGGCACTTATAATCTGGTGACAGAACCTCTTTAAGTGGTTAATGTCATAAAACTGTCTGACTTAGATCTACTTAAAGTTTTAAAATCACCCTTGGAGGTGAGGAGAATAATGTAATGAGGATGATAGCCATTGGTAGAGCAAAGAGCATGGGTTGGTTGGTAGACTAAGTGAGAGCTAAAATTTAGGATGGTGCAACTGGGGATCAATTTTTCATGTATACAGTTCATGTGTCATTGCATGACCACCTGACACCAATGCAAAATGCATTTCATGCTGTTAGAGTTTGGAGAGTTTTGCACCTTCTTTTTATCTAGTTTAATTTTGCAATAAATTTTCTCACCGTTTTTTATTTATTTTATTATTTATATTTTAGAATTATTTTTATTTTATTATATAACTTTATTTTTTTACGCCACTGGTGCTCGGGGTAAAAGGAAACGCATGATCTGAGTGACTTTGACAAGGGCCACATTGTGATGGCTAGACGACTGGGTCAGAAAATCCACAAAACGGTAGGTCTTGTGGGGTGTTTCGGGTATGTAGTGGTTAATACTTGCCAAAAGTGGTCCAAGGAATGACAACCAGTGAACTGGCAACAGGGTCATGGGTGCCAAAGGCTCATTGATGTGCATGGGGAGCAAAAGCTAGCCTGATCCCTCAGAAGAGCTACTGTAACACAAATTGCTGAAAAAGTCATTGCTAGCTATGATAAAAAGGTGTCAGAACACACAGTGCATTGCAGCTTGTTGCACTTGGGGCTGTGTAGTCGCAGAACATTTAGAGTACCCCTGCTGACCCCTATCCACTGCCAAGAGCACCTACAATGGGAACGTGAGCATTCGAACTGGACAATGGAGCAATGGAAGAAGGTGGACTGATCTGATCAATTACATTTTCTTTTACATCATGTGAATAGCAGGGCGCGTGTGCGTTGCTTGCCCAGGGAAGAGATGCCACCAGGATGCAGTATGGGAAAAAGGTGAGCCGTTGTAGGCAGTGTGATGCTCTGGCCAATTTTCTGCTGGAAAACCTTGGATCCTGGCATTAGGCAGATACCTAAACGTTGTTGCAAACCAAGTACCCCACTTTGAGGCAATGATATTTCCTAATTATCTGTCACACTACAAAAATTGTTCAGGAATGGTTTGAGGAACATGATAAAGAGTTCAAGATGTTGACCTGGTTTCCAAATTTGCCACATCTCAATCCAACCAAGCATCTGTGGGATGTGCTGGAAAAACAAGTTCCATTTATGGATATTCAAACTCGCAACTCATCGGGCTTAAAGGATCTGCTGCAAACATCTTGGTTTCAGTTACAACAGGACACCTTCCGAGGTTTTGAGGAGTTCATGCCTCGATGGATCAGAGCTGTTTTGGCAACACGAGAGAGACCTTCATAATATTATGCAGGTGGTTTTAACCCCTTCCCTCTTTAGCCACTTTTGACCTTCCTGACAGAGCCTCATTTTTCAAATCTGACATGTGTCACTTTATGTGGTAATAACTCCGGAATGCTTTCACCTATCCAAGCGATTCTGAGATTGTTTTCTCGTGACACATTGGACTTTATGTTACTGGCAAAATTTGCTCGATATGTTCAGTATTTAATTGTGAAAAACACCAAAATGTAGCGAAAAATTGCAAAAATTAGCATTTTTCTCAATTTAAATGTATCTGCTTGTAAGACAGGCAGTTATACCACCCAAAATTGTTGCTAATTAACATCCCCCATATGTCTACTTTAGATTGGCATTGTTTTTTGAACATCCTTTTATTTTTCTATGACCTCACAAGGCTTAGAACTTTAGCAGCAATTTCTCACATTTTCAAGAAAATTTCAAAAGGCCATTTTTACAGGGGCCAGTTCAGTTGTGAAGTGGCTTTGAGGGCCTTATATATTAGAAACCCCCAAAAAGTCACCCCATTTTAAAAACTTCACCCCTCAAAGTATTCAAAACAGCATTTAGAAAATGTCTTAACCCTTTACACATATCACAGGAATTAAAGCAATGTAGAGGTGAATTTTACAAATTTCATATTTTTTTGCAGAAATAAATTTTTAGTACAATTTTTTTTATAACACAGAAGGTTTTACCAGAGAAATGCAACTCAATATTTGTTGCCCAGTTTCTGCAGTTTTAGGAAATATCCCACATGTGGCCGTAGCGTGCTACTGGACTGAAGCACCGGCCTCAGAAGCAAAGGAGCACCTGGTGGATTTTGGGGCCTTATTTTTGTTAGAATAAATTTTAGGCACCATGTCAGGTTTGAAGGGCTCTTGCGGTGCCAAAACAGTCAAAATCCCCCAAAAGTGACCCCATCTGGGAAACTACACACCTCAAGGAAATTATCTAGGGGTACAGTGAGCATTTTGACCGCACAGCTTTTTTACAGAAATTATTAGAAGTAGGCCGTGAAAATTAAAATCAACATTCCTTCAAAGAAAATGTAGGTTTAGCGATTTTTTTTCTCATTTTCACAAAGACTAAAGGAGAAAAAGCACCATAAAATTTGTAAAGCAATTTCTCCCGAGTAAAACAATACCCCACATGTGGTAATAACGGGTTGTTTGGAGACACGGCGTGGCTGAGAAGGGAAAGAGCGCTATTTGGCTTTTGGAGCTCAAGTTTAGCAGGAATGGTTTGCGGAGGCCATGTCACATTTACAAAGCCCCTGAGGGGACAAAACAGTGGAAACCCCCCACAAGTGACCCCATTTCGGAAACTACGCCCATTGAGGAAATTATCTAGGGGTATAGTGAGCGTTTTGACCCAACAGGTTTTTTGCATAAATTATTGGAAATAGGCCCTGAAAATGACAATCTAAATTTTTTCAAAGAAAATGTAGGTTTAGCTATTTTTTTCTCATTTCCACAAGGACTGAAGGAGAAAAAGCACCGTAAAATTTGTAAACCAATCTCTCCCGAGTAAAACAATGCCCCACATGTGGTAATAAACGGTTGTTTGGAGACACGGCAGGGCTGAGAAGGGAAAGAGCGCTATTTGGCTTTTGGAGCTCAAGTTTAGCAGGAATGGTTTGCGGAGGCCATGTCATATTTACAAAGTCCCTGAGGAGACAAAACAGTGGAAACCCCCCACAAGTGACCCCATTTTGGAGACTACACCCATTGAGGAAATTATCTAGGGGTATAGTGAGCTCTTTGACCCGACAGGTTTTTTGCAGAAATTATTGGAAGTAGGCCCTGAAAATAAAAATCAACATTTTTTCAAAGAAAATGTAGGTTTAGCTTATTTTTACTCATTTCCACAAGGACTGAAGGAGAAAAAGCACCACAAAATTTGTAAAGCAATTTCTCCCGAGTAAAACAATGCCCCACATGTGGTAATAAACGGCTGTTTGGAGACACGGCTTGGCTTAGAAGGGAAAGAGCGCTATTTGGCTTTTGGAGATCACATTGAGCAGGAATGGTCTGCGGCGGCCATGTCACATTTGCAAAGCCCCTGAGGGGAAAAAACAATGAAAACGCCCAAAAAGTGACACCATTTAGGAAACTACACCTCTTGAGGAATTCATCTAGGGGCGTAGTGAGCATTTTGACCCCACAGATGTTTCATAGATTTTATTAGAATTGGGCAGTGAAAATAAAAACAATCCTTTTTCTTCAATAAGACGTAGCTTTAGCGCAAATTTTTTCATTTTCGCAACAAATAAAGGAAAAAAAGAACCCAACATTTGTAAAGCAATTTCTACCGAGTACGGCAATACCCCATATGTGGTCATAAACTGCTGTTTGGGCACACGGCAGGGCTCAGAAGGGAAGGACCGCCATTTGGAGTGCAGATGTTTCTGGATTGGTTTCTGGGCGCCTGTGGGCCCAAAACAGTGGAAACCCCCCAGAAGTGACCCCATTTTGGAAACTACACCCCTCAATGCATTTACCTACGGGTGTAGTGAGCATGTTAACCCTGCAGGTGTTTTGTAGAAATTAGTGTGAACTCGATGTTGCAGAGTGAAAATGGGATTTTTTCCACAGATATGTGGACAATATGTGGTGCCCAGCTTGTGCCACCATAACGAGACAGCTCTCTAATTATTATGCTGGGTTTCCTGGTTTTAGAAACACCCTACATGTGGCCCTAATCTCTTGCCTGGACAGTCGACCAGGCTCAGGAGTGAAAGGGTACCATGTAAAATTGAGGCCTAATTTGGCGATTTACAAAGTATTGGTTCACAACTGCAGAGGCTCAGATGTGAAATAATAAAAATAAACCCCTGGGAAGTGACCCCATTATGGAAACTGCACCCCTCAAGGCATTTATTAAGGGGTGTAGTGAGCATTTTCACCCCACAGATCTTTTCCATAAATGAATGCGCTGTGGATGGTGCAAATTAAAAATTTATATTTTTCCCTAGATATGCCATTCAGTGGCAAATATGTCGTGCCCAGCTTATGCCACTGGAGACACACACCCCAAAAATTGCTAAAAGGGTTCTCCCGGGTATGACGGTGCCATATATGTTGAAGGAAACTGCTGTTTGGGCACGCTGTAGGGTTCAGATGGGAGGAAATGCCATTTGGCTTTTGGAGCGTGGATTTTGCTTGGTAGTAGTTTTGTTTGGAGTCTTATTGGTGTTTCCGTTTATAATGTAGGGCATATGTAAGCCGGGCGGAGTATATAAGGGGCATAGTCAGGTGGTATAATAACGGGGTAAAAAAAAACAATAAAATAATCCATAGATGTGTGTTACGCTGTGAAGCAATCCTTTCCGCACCGGCCGGTGTCGCACTGATAAATGGTGTCATTTCTTATCCCCCTTTTGGTCCACACTCCGCGCCTTTGTAGTTTGGGGAATTTTGCTGGGAAAGTGTTGTCCTGGTATAATACGGGCACCGTCGCTTCCAGCGGATATGTTTGGGCTCTCCCCTTCCTGGTTCCCTAATTTTAGGTCCTTGAAAAATCGCCTCTTCAAACAGAAGAAATGTTCCCCTCGGGCACAACTGCATATTTTTTTATTTCCTGACTTATTGGAGCCATAACTAATTTTATTTTTCATAGACGTAGCGGTATGAGGGCTGGTTTGTTGCGGGACGAGCTGTAGTTATTATTGGTACCATTTTGGGGTACATGTGACTTTTTGATCACCTTTTATCCTATTTTTTGGGATGCCAGGTAAACAAAAAAATGCAATTCTGGCACAGCTTTTTTCGTTTTTTTTTTATACAGCGTTCACCACGCATTATAAATTACATGTTAACTTTATTCTGCGGGTCAGTACGATTCCGGCGATACCTAATTTATAGAACTTTTTCATGTTTTACAACTTTTTGCGCAATAAAATTACTTTTGTAAAAAGAATGTATTTTTTCTGTCGCCAAGTTGTGAGAACCATAACTTTTTAATTTTTTTGTCGACGGAGGTGTATGAGGGCTTGTTTTTTGCGGGACGAGCTATAGTTTTTATAGGTACCATTTTTGGATACGTGCGACTTTTTGATCACTTTTTATTCTAATATTTGTAGGGCAAAGTGACCAAAAAACAGAAACTCTGGTAACGTTTTTTACGGTTTTTTTTACGCTGTTCACCGCGTGCAATAAATAATATAATATTTTGATACCTCCGGTCGTTACGGTCGTGGCGATACCAAATACATATGGTTTATTATTATTTTTCAATAATAAAGGACTTGATAAGAGTAAAAGGGGGATTGTGTTTTATTTGATTACTTGAAACTTTTATTGTTTTCAAACTTTTATTTTGTGCACTTTTTTTTACACTTTTTTATACTTTTTTTACACTTTTTCTCAAGTCCCACTAGGGGACTTGAAGTTCCAACGGTCAGATTTTTTTTTTTCTAATACATTGCACTACCTATGTAGTGCAATGTATTAGATCTGTCAGTCATTCACTGACAGCAAGCCGATTAGGCTTCGCCTCCCGGCGGGGCCTAAATCGGCTTCCGTAATGGCAGAGCAGGAGACCATTGTGTCTCCTGTTGCCATAACAGCAGTCGCCAGTCCCGATTGCCTGTCAGGGCTGGCGATCTGCTAGTAACCGCTACGATGCAGCAATCGCTTTCGATTGCTGCATCGAAGGGGTTAATGGCAAGGATCGGAGCTAGCTCCGGTTCCTGCCGTTACAGGTGGATGTCAGCTGTACAGTACAGCTGACTTCCACCGCTGATGACGCCGGATCAGCTCCTGACCCGGCGCCATCTTGCCGACAGCTACGGAAGCCGATCAGGCTCCGCCGCCGGGCGGATCTTGACCGGCTTCGGTGCTAGGCAGACCGGGAGGCCAGTATTAGGCCTCCGGTTGCCATTGCAGCCACCGGAACCCCGGCAATTTCATTACTGGGGTTCCGATGAGCTGCAAACACCTTAAGTGCAGCGATCGCGTTTGAGCGCTGCATTTAAGGGGTTAATGGCGGGGATCGAAGCTAATTTCGGTCCCCGCCGTTACAGCCGGATGTCAGCTGTAAGATACAGCTGAGATCCGGTGATGATGGGACCGGCTCAGCTTCTGAGCCGGTCCCAAACATTTGGCGTACATGTACGGCAAGATGCGGGAAGTCAGTACTTTCCATGACGTACATGTACGGCAAATGTCGGGAAGGGGTTAATGTTATAACTGATCGGTGTTTGTGTCAGACCACTGACAACAGGGATATAATGGTAACTACCCATTAGATCGCTTTTACCAGTGATCTGCATATAGAAATAATGTGTGCCTTCGCAGCTTGCCCCCAAGTTTTAATAGAAATCTCCCAAATGCAGTAGCAACTACTTCTCAAAAACTTTGAAGACAAAGTGCTGAATATGAGCATTGTGTTTACAGAATATTAGCAGTAGGGAACTTAATTGTTTCAGTTCCCGGGCACAGTAAAGAGTCGGGCTCTTAGTGTGACAGCATGTTTACAGCATCATCAAACACAGAACATGAATTAATGGACCTATTTAAAGGATATGCACACCTTTGAAGAAGTTTTTTCTATTTTTTACTAAAACAGTATATTAGAACGTTTTGTTTTACTTTGGAATTTATTTTGATGAAAAATATTTTTTGACTTTTTAAGACAGGGTGTAAGGCCTCATGCACACGGCCATGCCCGTAATCACGGCCCGTGATTGTGAGCACGGCCGGCCGCCGACTGCCGCATTTTCGTGCCATACAAAGTATGGGAGCACGTCCCGTAAAAAATCGAAAAGTAGGACATGCTCCATAATTCTCGGCACGGTTCTACGGCATGGACTCCCAATAGCATCGGGCGGGTCCGTAATTGCGGACCATATAGTGGTCTGCAATTACAGAGTTTTTTTTACGGTTGTGTGCATGGGGCTTGATGGCTTATTTTTTGCGGGACAAGCTGTAGTTTTTCTTGGTACATAAAACTTATGAATCACGTTTTGTTCCATTTTTTTGTGGGAGATGAGGTGACCAAAAGACAGCAATTCTGACGTTTTAACTTTTTTGCTTTTACTGCTTTTACCGTGCAGATTAAATAATGATATACTGTAATAGTTTGGACTTTTATGGTAGCAGCAATGCAAGTTATGTAAATTTTTGTGCTGCCTGTTTCTTGGAATGTACATTTTGGGTGACTTTGGTTGTGTCCCTGCTGGGCTTGTACCCTCATCTTTATGAACTGGCTGTGCGGTTAACATTTTTTTGTTTCTAGATATATATATATATATACATATATATATGTAAAGAAACTTTATTTACAGTGACTGTATTTAACTTTTCATACTAGTCCCCTAGGGGACTTGAACCAATTGGATAGCTTGCATGATATACTGCAATACCAATACTGATGTATTACAGTATATTGAGATTTTTACAGGCTAAATAGGAACACAGGGATGGCTGAAATGGGAGTCTTCATTAGGCTCCCAGGCTGCCATGACAACCATCGGCACCCTGTGATCATGTCATAGGGGGGGGGGCGATGGGACTTCAGAGGGGGCCACCCCTTTGTTTCTAACGGCTTAGATACCACGGTTGCTATTGACTGTGACATCTAAGGGTTTAAATGAGTGGGATCCCCCTCGTTGGAGTATCGTGCAGCCGACATGCTCAACTTATAATGCGAAAATACCCCCCCCCTATCTCCGCCATGTATACTGTATATGGCAGATGTTTGGAAGGGGGTTAAAGTGTCCCACAGTTCAATTGTGTACAGAGTTAACCTTTTGCTCCTTTTATGTTTTTTGTATATTTATATTTTGAAGTCCAATTTTTTTTTCTCATATAACACATTAAATATTATAGGTTTGTTGTTCCAGAAGAACAAAACTTTAAGAAGTAAATAATTTTAGCTTGCCTAGCATCACGCTCAACAAAATCTTTCTATGGGCTAAAATCTGCAGGAAAAATAACTTACTGAGTTAAGGTAATTCTTTCATGGAGGCCGATCAGGTTTTTCCATTCTCATTCAATTAAATTAAACTATATTCTTTTTAGATACAACGCCAACAATAAACGTAGCTATTTCCACTCTTATAGAACACCCATATGTGGCCTTTTGAAATTCTTGTGAAATGTTCAATGTGTTCTGCAAAATGAATCAAAGGCATACAACACCAAGAACAAAGACGATGATTTTTGGCAAATAAATTCTTGAGACCACCTATATTATAAACTGCAATGTAGAAAGATTTCAAACCAAAGTACGTTTTGAATAATATTAAAGGAGCAGATTTCACAAAAGTGAAAACTCTTAATGGAAACATTGTGACCTATTTAAATCTAACACCATGATGGAATTATTATATTCCAATAATAAAAATATAATGGAAAAGAGAGACTAAAATCTCTGGCATGATTGTTCATAATTAAATGCTTATAAAAAAGTAAACTGCATTGAGGGTCATTTACATAGCAAAAACCTATCACCACACATATATTTTTTGACACATTAAACAGGAAGGTCACAAGGTTTAAACAATTACTTTGCTCTCTCTACTGTGTCTTAAAGGGTAACTAAATGTTTTGATCGGCCTGGGTGCGAACACTGAGACCCCCACCAATCGCTAAAAGGAAGCAGCAGAAGCATTCAGGTGAGCACTGAGTCACTTGGTTTGTGAAATGCTTTTCTCAGAAAGCCGAGCAGTTGGTCTACGGACTCAATAGAAAGTCTATAACCAACAGTTCGGTTTTCTGAGAAAAGCTGATCAGAAACTAAGCTGCACAGCGCACAACCGAGCGCTTATGCCGCTTCATTTTAGCGATGGATGGGGGTCTTAGTGCTCGAACCCCACCAATCAAAACTTCTGACATGTCACTTTGACATGTCAAAAGTTTTTTGAAAGTTTAGTTACCCTTTAAATACTGCACATATGGAAATAAATTATACAGCGTCTCCTTTTATCACATTCAGTAAGAATAAAGTTTAATGAAAAAAAAATGCACAATATATTTTTTTTCAGTTCCAGAAACATTTCCATAAAAAAAACACAGTTTTTTTTTTTACATGACACGATGGGGTGGGGGGGATTTAAGACTTAATCTCAAGAACATTGAAGTAAAATGTGCCATATTTATAAAGCGGCACATGCCTTTTAATAAATTAGGTGCATCTCTGGCCATCCGTGCGCCAGAAAGCCAGTTATGAGCTGGCGTAGAATTGCGCCATAGTTTACGATAGTTTCTGGCATAGATTATAGTAAATTTGTTGGGCCACGATTAGCCCCGTCTACTTTTGCGAAGCCAAGTACGATTTTTTTTTAAAAAGTGACACAAAGTTGCACATTTGAGTTGTGCAAGAGAAGCGTGCGCCAAAATGTGCGACTTTGTTTTTGCTAAAATGAAGTAAACCTGATAATAAATTCCTCCATTGTATTGAGAAAAACATGAGTTAACAAGAATAAAGTAACTGATAAGAGTTCATTATCTCAATTTAATTTGCAATTTTAAAAGGGATAAAATATAATGAGGTATAAATTCTACTTTACTATGGCCCTTTTCTTGTTTATAGCCAACTTCCCTTTTTGGGTAGTACAGCAATCCACAATTAACATTGTTGGTGTATCATTTGTGTAATCGCAAACTGTAAGCAGAAGTTTTTGAGATCCATAATATTCACTCAATAATTATAATATGTCAGTCTGTAACACCTTATATCTCACCATTACAACTGAATTAAAGAAATCTCCAATTCTCCACTTTAAGGGTATGTTCACAGGGCTTATTTTAGGCCGTTTTTCGGGCCATAAACGGTCGATAAACGGCCGGAAAATCAGAAGCCATTTTTTTACGCGTTTTTTACGCATTTTTGGAGACGTTTTTCATTGACTCTATAGAAACACAGCTCCAAAAACCGGCGTAAAAAAGCGCCGCGAAAAGCACGAGTTGCTAAAAAAACTTCTGAAAATCAGGAGCTGTTTGCCTTTGAAAACAGCTCCGTATTTTCAGACATTTTTGGTTAAGCTTGTAAACATACCCTTAGAGAGGCTCTTCAGTGAAAATGTAGTATTACATGAGGAATATTTCAATGATTTTACAAAGTGGCTCCCCATTCTGGCTCATAAAAAGGGTACCAAGGGAACCCCCCCATATGCCCTGATATTGGAAATGGGCAGCGGTTGCTTCATTGAACAACCCCTTTAAACAAAAAAATAAAAACAATTTGACCAGGAAACAGGCAGTTTGAATTATATACATCATCACTATGTGCACTACATGTTCCAGTATGTCTTTTGCTACTAACCAGGCATATCAAGGGCATGGAAAGAATAGACATCAAGCAGTGGTCGCTCCTCTTTTCCTTGTTTCTGTTTTTTTATTATTCATTTTTTAATTAAATAATATACAGTACAATCAATAAAGAATGTACAATGCACAGATAATTGATGTCATGTGCTATATATCATACATTGTTACATCAGTGCATCTTGTAGGAAAATGAACGAAAAATAACTAAGTAAGCAAATAAGGGAAAAGAAACAAAAAGAAAAGAAAAAATCATGCTAGATAAATAGAGCATACATCAGATAAAGCACTTTAAATATACTAGTAATGGCCATGGAAGGTAGAGTAGTTCAGCCTCAGATCTCTTATAAAATCTTAACAGAGATTTAAAGGTGCATTCCCGCTTACAGCATTTTTCACCTATTTACTGGAGAGGTGATAAATGCTAGATCGGTGGGGCTTTGACTGCTGGGACCAACACCGATCGCTTGTTTCCCCAGCCACAAGATGGAGGCTAGTAGGAATTTGAATGAGGCGGAGGCCGGGCACTGGTCTTTACAAATTAAATTAGCTTTATCAAAGACAGCAGCACACGAAGGCTGAATTTCCTTACAAGTCCACCATTTGGGGAGAAAAGTGCCCATCTCCTGTATATATCTCCAACATCTATGAGTGGCAAAAAGGGCTGTTTTATCAGGGGTTTTATACCACCTTTAATACTTTATACCTTTTCTCCAGATCCGTGTTCATCTTAAATTTTTATGAGGGCCTCTACAGAGAAGCGAGAGCTCCCTGGACGTAAAAGTAATAAGTACGAGAGAGGAGTTCTTCAAACCAAATAAGAGGCCTATTAAAAGAGGGTAGCTTGCTGTATGTAGGACAAAGTATTATCAGGGGTATCATAATATTTTTCCTCCCAAACCAGGAAAGAAAAGGAATGTCTGGCTTCACCACAAAAGATTGAAGGGAGCCGAGGAGAGAGGTATAATTGAGGTGATACAAGTCATGTAAAGTATTACTCAAATTTATGCCTAAAAACGTAACATGTGGAGTAGACCTGTCAAACAGGAAAGGTATAGCCAGTCTTAGACTGTGCAAAGGCATGCAGACATAACCCCTTTAAATATGTCTGTCATCGGCTTCGAAATATAAAAATCATATAACTTAATGTTTATGTTTTTTTTTTAATCATAAACGATGGTGTAAATCTCCTCATTATTGCCTACACTAAAGAAAAAGTATGCCTGACATTCAGGACAAAAACGTGTGCCAATATGACATATTTTGCCACATGTTGCACCCTTAGAAAGCAATGGGTAACTTTATGTATTATTTTGCATTAGATTTTTAGGTAAAAGTTTTCCAAAAGAATACAAAAAAAGGCTGGCGTGCAAATTATACTGTTGTTCTGCACTTGATCTGTAACGAATGTGGGGGACTCCTATTCTTTTCTAATAATAGTTATACAATAAATTCTAATATTTAACATCACAAGAAACTATGTCAAGATACTGTATAACAACTTTACTCTGACCAACAACAACAAAAAAAAGGAGAAAACGGGATATTACTGCTTGTCTTTGTATTTAAAGGAGCTGACAATCAACACACAAGGTGAACACACCTATGACTAACTTTTTCTTACAGAAACATGATCAACATGTCTGCCAAGAAGGATTTTAAGCAAAATAGAAATAGCCGTTAGCAATCCTTAATGGCCATTCACTTGAGTGCCTGTTAACGACCGGTAACATCTCTAATAATTTTGTGAGCAACCCTGAAGTGTCAATTTTCTAGCAAAAACCATTTGATACGTAACCCCCACAGAGAAAGCTACATTTGAAAAGCTTTTAAGAGTAATGAGCTTTCATGAAGTAGTGGTCGCCAGAAGTGTTCAGCAAAACAGTATCCTACTTGATTTGGTAATGCCCTTCAATTTAATAGGCACTTACATTCACTAATTCATCCAATTTAAAACTTCAAGTACTGACAAAGTCATTATCATTTTAAATAAGACATAACATGAAAAATCTGGATAACTACATTTTATGCTGTGTTTTGTATTAATTAGTTATGATCTCTTGAGGAAACAAATGTAAATGAGACAACATGTCTCAGTCATTGTATATTTCATTTGTATCGGATCCTCTGCTGCGCCTGCTGTTCGCTTTCTAATTCCCTTCTGGATTCTGATGAACCGTGTAGCATTCCCTAATTTATTTGCATACTTTTGAAAAATTTTATTTCTTTACTTTGGCAAGTTAGATACAAAAAAAGACAATATGCCTTGTTAGAAAAAAGAATAATTGGAATAGTTAAGCTCAATATTGGCTTTCTGAGAGCCTTACAACCGACGTGATAAATAATGCCCTTCTTTGTGTCTGTACATCAACATAAAAATCTGGAGAGAAGAGCAATGCGGCAAATAAACAACAAGTAGGATCTCAGGAGTGAGTTGAGATCTGCACATTAGTACAATATATATGTCCTATACATTCTCCACCTCCTTAAGTGGTTGTGCCTTTTGTACATAGTGAGAAGTTTCTCTATTTGGAATCCCTTAATTAACTACTAGAGCCACAATTTTTATCTTTCTTCGACTAAAGGAAGAATAGCGTACTACAACAAATCAAAGGCTAACACGGCTCAGATGGATATCCCAGCAGACTTACTGCTCCAGTAGTAGAACTATGGCCAGATATCTTCCTCTCCTAGCTTCTGAAGTGCTTATATGCTTCGCCAGCCCTTTACCAGTATAGCCACTGAAAGCTAAAGATCTCTACATGAGATTTGGCTTTAGCATTGCTAAGAAATGCCCTGATCATATTTTGGCTAAAGCTCTGTACAAATCTGTGTTAGGAATTACGTTTTCCTGTTCTGTCATAGGAGCAGAAAATTCAATGCTGTGATGGATCTGTCACATAATGGCACCTGATCGACCCTATTGGCTACTGGGTTTCAATGTCATGGTGCACTATTTTTTCTGCCATTTTTATCAAATCTGCAATGGAGGCTCCTAAAGTAACCTCCAACCCAGATGTGAACACAGTCTAACTTACCAAACGGTGCTGACAAATAAACTATTTATTCCAAAGGTCACCATGATAAGGTGTATGTTTTTTTTTCACACCCTGTTTTCGCTGTATATTTCAAAGCACTTTTACACTGGCCATTTATGGTGGCAGGGATTTGATATGGTTTTTTGAAAAATCAAGGCAAAAAAGCAATGAGACTGCCTGTGTGATTACATCCTTATGGTTCCAATTTGCTTATTTCTGAGAAATCATAATTATAATTGGCCACTGTAAATTAAAAAAAAGACCAGCAGTCAATGATAAAAATATTGTTTATGGTAGATTTTCATTGCTCATAGCGACATTTACAGAAGGCATTGCTGACTATACAATGTAGTATAACAATACTATGATATTGTACTATTTATGTGACAAATATTTTAATAACAGTAAATCTTTAAGAGCATTTGTACTTAACCTCTGCATAGAGCTAGAATAGATTTGGCTAATGGGCCCCATAGCAGCTTCAATGCTTGCTACCCTGGTAGTTGCTCCAATATTGTCATTCTATACACATTTCATATACAGTATATATTGTTTCATATGCTACGTTATGTTTTCAGTGATACAAAGGCTAGAATTGCTGTACTATCACTGCGCGTTTGAAAAAGTCAGAATTCCATGTGCAGTGAAAGGGTTAAATGGGCATACTGGAAACTTCCCTACTGCACTAGTGCCCTAATCATATAATTGCATTTTAATTAATAACTTTCTGAGTATGCTTAATCCACTAATTATCCACTGTAATTTGCAAACACTGCTAAGTATTGTCAATTTAAAGATTCTTATTAATTACAAGAAACCCCATATATATTTATGCATTTTCTCAGTCACATAATTAGTTCTACTTGATAACAAGCACTGAGGAAAGGGTCACTTTCAAAGGTTATTAAAATAGGTCAAAGTCCTATTTTAGGCTTCGTTCACATCTGCGTCAGGGCTCCGTTCCGACGTTCCGTCTGAGTTTTCCGTCTGAAACAAATGGAACCCTTGCATAACGGAGACAAACAGAAATCATTGGCACCGGATCCATCACCATTGAAATCAATGGTGATGGAAACAGAAAATTATGGTTTCCATTTGTGTCAGTCAGGGTCCCGTTTCGACGGATAACTCAGACGGAACGTCGGAACGGGACTCTGGCGCAGATGTGAACGAAGCCTTAGACAGCCTAATGCAACCACATTTTAGGGTCTGTTTTACTTCTGCAAACTCAGAAACACTGTGTGATTCTACAGGCATGTCTCCGTATTTTCTAATTGGATCAAATTCGCCTATAATTCTGCTGAGATATACTAGTAAAGCATGAATTAGGTTTTAAAAAAAATAATAAAAAAAATTACACTAACCCCATCTTCCCTCTAAAGAAAAAAAAAATACAAACTTGCCAATATTATTGCCTCTCCGACTCTTCTTCGATCCCCTGCCACTGGTGTTTTGCATCTAGCATCGTTCCTTGAGTTCCTCTGTGTATGATGGCTTGTTGCCTATCATACATAGAGAAGCACATAAGTATTTATAGTGTTCTATTTTATTAATCTAATCTAATACATTTATAGTATTTATGACTATTAACTGTCATAGTGTGACAGTGACCACATAAAGCCAAACAGTACCCACTGGAGATATACTTTGGAGACATAGAGGCCAGAAAGTTTTAATTTGCCCACATAAAGCCTTGTAGTGTCTACATAGTGCTGAACTGTGCCCAGTGCACATACTATGCCGAGAAAGAGCCATATAATTCCCACATAATGCCATATTTTACGCTAATAGTGCCAAACAGTGCCCAGAGAGCCATACATTGCCCATATATAGCCTGTGCCCACACTGTTTTATATTGTGATAAAAAATAGAGACAATTAATGAAATAAAAGTTTACCTGTAAAATTTCTCCTGAGCAAGCTAAAAATGGAAAATGGGACTGAGCTAAGCTCTTACCTGTCACGACGCGGGGTGAGGACCCACTGGGCCGTACCGCATAGCGGGATAGCAGCTGGCCAAACAGGTATAATGCAATGTCTATAGTTCTGAAAGGGTACCTGAGGCAACGTAGACAGTAGCGGTGGTTTCGGGCTAAGTTGAGGCTCCGACAGTAGACAGACACCCGGCAGGGTGCAACACAATAGATGCAGAGGAGGGCATAACACGACTCCAACTCTTGAAGGCACAGAACCACGGTAGCACGGGATACAGGGTACAGGCAGAAGGAACGGGAAACACTGGGAACGGGAAAACACTAGGAGACCATTTGCAAGGACAAACTTAGGTAACACAACAACGCTCAGGCAATGATCGAGAGGGCAGAGCCCCCTTTATAGTCCAGAAGCATTCTGGGCTAATTGCAGCTATTCTGCAAATGTGCGCGTACTGGCCCTTTAACCCCTTCCCGCAAAATCACGTACAGTTACGCGATGGGAACTGGGGTTTTAACGCAATTCCATGTAACTGTACGTGAATGAGATGGAGCTGGCTCAGGAGCTGAGCCAGCGCCATCACCGCCAGGTGCCAGCTGTATGTTACATTTGATGTAACGGCCCTGATGTAACGGCCAGGACCAGGATCTGGCCGATTAACCCCTCACATGCTGCGTTCAATAGAGCTCGCAGCATATGAGGAGTTTTTAGCCACCGGCACCCCAGCAACATGATCGCTGGGTTGCCGGTGGCTGCAAAGGCGATCAGAGGCCTAATACTTACCTCCCGATCTGCCAGCAACGAAAGCCTCCTATGCCCCGCTCGGCGGCGAGGCCTAAAAGGCTTCCGGTACCATCGGCAAGATGGCGCCGGCTCAGCTTCCGGCTCAGAAGCTGACCCGGCGTCATCGGCAGTGGGTGTCCGCTGTATGTCACATGATGCATGAACCGGAGCTAGCTACGATTCCTCCCATTAACCCCTACAATGCAGCGATCCAATGCGATCGCTGCATCTTAGCGGTATGTAGCAAATTGGCAGCCTGCCACGTGATGGCAAGGCTGGCAACTGCTACTATGGCAACAGGAGGCCTAACCATGTCTTCCTGTCTGCCATTATGGAAGCCGATTAGGTCCGTCCGAAGGCGGAGCCTGATCGGCTTGCTGTCAGTGAACAACTGACAGTTCTAATACATTGCACTACATAGGTAGTGCAATGCATTAGAACATCAAACAAACAGTTGGAGCTTCAAGTCCACTAGTGGGACTAAAAAAAAATGTTAAAAAAAGTGTAAAAAAATAAAAATAAAAAAAAATTGTAAAAAATACAATAAAAGTTTCAAGTAATGACATAAAACCCAATCGCCCTTTTTCCCTTATCAAGTCATTATTATTGAAAAAATAATAAAGCTATACATATTTGGTATCGCTGCGACCGTAACAACCTGAACTATAAAAATATTATTTTATTTATCCCGCACAGTGAACGCCGTAAAAAAAAACTAAAAAATACTTCCATAATTGCTGTTTTTTGGTCACTTTGTCCTCCAAAAATTGAAATAAAAAGTGATCAAAAGGTCGCATGTATCCAAAAATTGTACCTATAAAAACTATAACTTGTCTCGCAAAAAACAAGCCCTCATACAACTCCGTAGACGAAAAAATTAAAAAGTTATGGCTCTCAAAACTTGGCAACAGAAAAAATACATTCTCTTTACAAAAGTAATTTTATTGTGCAAAAAGTTGTAAAACATAAAAAAGTTCTATAAATTAGGTATGGCCGGAATCGTACTGACCCGCAGAATAAAGTTAACATATAATTTATGATGCATGGTGAACGCTATATAAAAAGAACTAAAAAAATATACCCGAATTGCTTTTTTTTTGTCACCTGGCCTCCCAAATAAAAAAGGATAACAAGTGATCAAAAAGTCGCACGTACTCCAAAATGGTAGCAATAAAACTACAGCTTGTCTCTAAAAAATACAGCCCTCATGTCACTACGTCTATGAAAAAACTAAATTAGTTAAGGCTCCAATAATTCAGGAAAGAAAAAATATGCTGTTGTGCAGGTCCGAGGGGAACATTTCTTTGTTTCTAGTGGCAAATTATCAAGGTCCCTAAAATTAGGGAACCAGGAAGGGGAGGGCCCAAACATATCTGCTGGAAGTGAGGGTGCCCGTATTATACCAGGACAACATTGCCAGAAAAATTTCCCAAACTGCAAAGGTGCGGAGTGTGGACCAAAAGGGGGATAAGGAAGGACATTTATCAGTGCGACACTGGCCTGTGCAGAAAGGATTGCTTCACAGTGTAACACACATCTATGGATTATTTTATTCTTTTTTTTACCCTATTATTATACCACCTGACTATGCAACTGATGTACTCTGCCCAGCTTACATGTGCCCCCACATTATAAACGGAAACACCAGCAATATTCAAACAAATCTACTATCAAGCAAAATCCACACTCCAAAAGCCAAATGGCGCTACCTCGTTCTGATCCCTACTCTGTGCCCAAACAGCAGTTTATGACCACATATGGGGTATTGCCATACTCGGGAGAAATTGCTTTACAAGTGTTTGGGTTCTTTTTTTCCTTTATTTGTTGAGAAAATGAAAAATTTTCAGCTAAAACTATGTCTTATTGAAGAAAAAGGATTGTTTTTTATTTTCGCTCCCCAATTCTAATAAAATCTATGAAACACCTGTGGGGTAAAAATGCTCACTACACCCCTAGATTAATTCTTCAAGCGGTGTAGTTTCGTGAATGGATTCACTTTTGGGGAGTTTCCACTGTACTGGTACCTTAGGGGCTTTGCAAAAGCGACATGGTGTCAAGAAACCAATCCAGCAAAATCTGTGCTCCAAAAGCCAATTGGCGCTCCTTCCCTTCTGATCCTTGCCATGTGCCCAAACAGCAGTTTATGACCACATATGAGGTATTTCCGTACTCCAGAGAAGATGCTTTACAAATGTTGGGGTTCTTTTTTTCCTTTATTTGTTGAGAAAATGAAAAATTTTGAGCTAAATCTACGTCTTATTGGAATAAAATGATTTTTTTTTAATCTACACTGCCCATTTCTAATACAATCTATGAAATCTGTGGAGTCAAACTGCTCACTATACCCCTAGATGGATTCTTCAAGGAGAGTAGTTTCCTAAATGGAGTAACTTTTTGTGCATTTTCACTGTTTTCGTCCCTCAGGGGCTTTGCAAATGCGACATGGCCTCCGCAAACCATTCCTGCTAAATTTGAGCTCCAAAAGCTAAATGGCGCTCTTTCCCTTCCGAGCCCTGCCGTGTGTCCAAACAGACGTTTATGACCACATGTGGGGTATTGTTTTACTCGGGAGAAATTGCTTTACAAATGTTTTGGTGCTTTTTCTCCTTTAGCCCTTGTGGAAATTAGAAAAAAATTAGCTAAACCTACATTTTCTTTGAAAGAATGTAGATTTAAATTTTAATTGCCTACTTCCAATCATTTCTGCAAAAAAACCTGCGGGGTCAAAATGCTCACTGTACCCCTAGATAATTTCCTAAAGGGGTGTAGTTTCCAAAATGGGGTCACTTTTGGGGGATTTCCAATGTTTTGGCATCACAAGAGCCTTTCAAACCTGAAATGGTGCCAAAAATATTTTCTACTAAAAAGGGGGCCCCAAAATCCTCTAGGTGTTCCCTTGCTCCTGAGGCCTGTGCTTCAGTCCATAAGTGCACTAGGACCACATGTCGGATGTTTCTAAGAACTGCAGAATCTGGGCAATAGATACTGAGTTGCATTTCTCTGGTAAAACTTACTGTGTTACAAAACAAATAGATTAAAAATGAATTTCTGCAACAAAAAAAAAAAGAAATTTGAAAATTTCACCTCTACTTTGCTTTAATTCCTGTGAAACTTCTAAAGGGTTAAGAAACTTTCTAAATGCTGTTTTGAATACCTTGAGGGGTGAAGTTTTTAAAATGGGGTGACTTATTGGGGGTTTCTAATATATAAGGCCCTAAAAAAACGTTTCACAACTAAACTGGCTCCTGTAAAAATAGCCTTTTGAAATTTTCTTGAAAATGTGAGAAATTGCTGCTAAAGTTCTAAGCCTTGTAATATCCTGGAAAAATAAAAGGATGTTCAAAAAACGATGCCAATCTAAAGTGGACATATGGGGGATGTTAATAAGTAAACATTTTGTGTGGTATTACTATCTGTCTTACAAGCAGATACAGTTAAATTTAGAAAAATGCAATTTTTTTACATTTTTTCGCAAAATGTTGGTGTTTTTCACAATTAAATACTGAATGTATTTTGCCAGTAGCATAAAGTCCAATGTGTTATGAGAAAACAATCTCAGAATCGCTTTGATAGGTAAAAGCATTCTGGAGTTATTAGCACATAAATTGAAACACGTCAGATTTGAAAAATGAGGCTCTGTCCTGAAGGTCAAAAGTGGCTAAAGAGGGAAGGGGTTAAGGCCTGTGGGAGACAGTGTCCGGACAAGGAAGTGAGTGCTGGCGTCTCCCAGAAGGGAGATTCCGCCGGGAACACACTCGTCCATGGCCGTCAGAGGGTAAGTCAGGACGACGATCCGCGGCCATAGACATTACAGTATCCCCCTCCCCCTCTTACTCTCCTTCTTGGGACCAGAGCGGGAGAGAAACTTCTTCACGAGGGCAGGAGCATTGATGTTCTCCTCTGGCTCCCAAGACCTCTTTTCTGGGCCAAATCCCATCCAATCCACAATATAAAACGTTCTTCTGCCTACTTTCTTTGTGTGCAAGATCTGCCTTACCTCAAATTTCCCTGACGAGCCGCTAGGAGCCACTGCGGCACTGGGAGTCTTGGAATAGCGGTTCAGGACCAAAGGCTTCAGCAGAGAGACGTAAAAGGAGTTTGGGATCTTGAGGGTGGGAGGCAGTCGAAGCTTATAAGAGACAGGATTTATCTGCAGCAGAATCTTGAAGGGTCCGAGGAACCTGGGCGCAAACTTGCAATATGGCCCCCTCAGCCAGATATTCTTGGAATACAGCCAGACCTTAGTGCCTGGAAGAAACTGGGGAGGCTCTCGTCTTCTTGTGTCTGCCCTTCTCTTCATGCGGTCGACCGCCAGCAGAATAGAAGATGGGGTCTGCTGCCATATCTGCAGAAAGTTCCTGAAAATAGAGTCAGCTGCCGGCAACTGGGACATAGTGGAAACAGGAAGAGGTATTCGTGGATGTTGGCCGTAGACAATGAAGAATGGGCTGGAGGTGGTGGACTCACTAGTATGGTTGTTGTAAGAGAACTCAGCCCAAGGAAGCAGCTGCCCCCAGTCATTATGCTGCCTGGAGATAAAGTGCCGCAGATAGTTCTCCATAATCTAATTAACCCTCTCGACTTGACCATTGGACTGGGTATGGTAGGCCGACGAAAAGTTCACACTGAGGAGACCGCAGAGGGCCCTCCAGAACTTTGAGGTGAACTGAGCCCCTCGATCCGAGACAATATGCAGAGGCAAGCTGTGCAGACGGAAGATGTGTTGGATGAGGAACCGGCCAGTCGAGAAGCAGAAGGCAGACCAGTCAGTGGAACAAAATGAGCCTTTTTGGAGAATCGATCCACCACCAAGCTGACCGTACTGCACCCAGCAGAGAGAGGCAGGTCCGTGTCAAAGTCCATAGCAATATGTTGCCAGGGGGCATCGGGCACAGGCAGTGGCTGGAGCAGACCAGCTGGTCTGGAGTGGGCAACTTTATTTGCTGCGGAGACAAAATCTGTGACGTCTTTGGGCAGCGTGGGCCACCAGAACTGACAGGCAATTAGGTGTCGGGTCTTACGGGCATCCGCATGACCTGCCAACTTGGAACTGTGTCCCCAGCGAAGGATTCTTCCTCTGTCTGACAGACGCATAAAGGTCCTCCCTGGGGGAATGTCTCTAACTTGCCGAGGGTTGACAGAGATGATGCAGGAAGGGTCAATGATATTCTGTGGGGACTCCACAGTGTCTTCTGTCTCGAATGACCTAGACAAGGCATCGGCCCTCACATTCTTGTCGGCAGGGCGGTAGTGGAGCTCAAACTGGAACCGAGCGAAGAACAACGACCACCTGGCCTGACGAGGGTTCAGCCGTTGGGCCGTCTGGAGATAGGTGAGGTTCTTGTGGTCTGTGAAGACCAGGATTGGATGAGCTGCACCCTCTAGTATGTGTCTCCACTCCTGCAGAGCCAGCTTGATGGCCAGTAACGCCCGATCCCCAATCGAGTAGTTGCACTCAGCGGGAGAAAAAAGCTTAGTGTAGTAGCCACATACCACAGTCTTGCCTTTGGAGCCTCTATGGAACAGAAGTGCGCCAGCACCAACAGAGGAGGCGTCCACCTCCAACTAAAACTGTAGGAACACATCAGGATGATGAAGGATTGAGGCTGACGTGAAGGCCTTCTTTAAGCTCTTGAATGCGGCCTCTGCTTCTGGAGTCCACACCTTGGCGTTCATGCCCTTTTTGGTGAGGGTAGTGATGGGAGCTGTCAGTGAGGAGAAGTTGGGGATGAACAGCCGGTAGAAGTTTGCGAATCCCAGGAAGCGCTGTATGGCCCTTAAGCCTTGAGGGCGTGGCCATCCAAGATAGCCTTTACCTTTTCAGGATCCATTTTTAGGCCCTGATTGGAGATGATGTAGCCCAGGAAGGGTAGAGACATTCTCTCGAACACGCACTTCTCCTGCTTGGCATATAGGTGATTCTCCCTTAATCGAAGCAAAACTTGGCGGACATGTCTCTGATGAGTCGCTGGATCTGGGGAAAAAAATTAAAATGTCATCGAGATACACCACAACACAGATATAGAGGAGATCACGGAAGATATCATTGACGGACTCTTGAAAGACTGCAGGGGCGTTACACGGGCTGAAGTGCATAACCAGGTATTCATAGTGCCCATCACGTCTATTAAATGCCATCTTCCATTTGTCACCCTGACGAATCCGGATTAGATTGTAGGCCCCCCGCAGATCTAGTTTGGAATAAATCTTTGTTCCCCGTATGCGATCAAACAGTTCAGAGATGAAAGGCAATGGGTATCTGTTCTTTACCATGATCTGGTTGAGACCCCGATAGTCAATGCAGGGTCGGAGGGATCCGTCTTTCTTTTTAACAAAGAAAAACCCGGGCCCGGCCGGGGATGAGGATTTGCGTATGAAGCCCCTCTCTAAATTCTCTTTGATATAGGCAGACATCAACTGGGTCTCAGGTAAGGAGAGAGGGTATACTCTACAGCGAGGAGTAGACGAATCAGGGACCAAGTCAATAGGACAATCATACGCTCGGTGTGGCGGCAACATCTCTGTCTCCTTCTTGTTGAAGACATCCGAGAACTAAGAGTAGCAAGAGGGCAACCCTGCCAATGACTGATGCGGAGGAGGCTGAAGCAGATGGATATGCCCCAGACAGCGGTTGAGGCACTTGGGACCCCACTGGAGAACCTCTCCGGAGTTCCAATCCAGGACTGGGGTGTGTAGACGGAGCCAAGGCAAACCCAGCAGCATGGGATTGACGGCCTTGGGTAGGACAAAAAAAGGAGATGAACTCAGAATGAAGGGCTCCCACTTGAAGCCTCAGCGGTTTGGTCATAGACAATATTGGGTCGGGCAGCGGCAGTTTATCTACTGAGGCAACGATCAACGGCTTCTCCAGAAGGGTAGTGAGCAAGTGAAGAAGATCCACAAGGTATCTGCATATAAAATTGGCTGCAGAGCCAGAGTCCAGATAGGGAGATGCCAGGTGGGACCTCTCGCTAATGATACAGGAATGGAAAGCTTGGAGGAGAATTCTCTGACAAATGCTGTGTAACCCAGGGTTGTCTCTCCAACCAATCCTAGGCATTGGAGTTTTTTGGCTTCTGGGGACACAGACACATGACATGGTCAGCGAGGCCGCAATATAGACAAAGTCCACAAGTGCGCCTGTACTGTTTCTCCTGGACAGATCGTCTAAGCCGATCTACTTGCATCGGGACCTCGGGTGGAGCAACAGATGAGGACAAGAGGGGTTGCTGGAAGTTGGGCGCAAACCTAAGAAGTCTTCTCTCTCGATGAACCACTTGGGATATTTCTCAGAGCCTCATGTCAACCCGGATAAAAAGTAAAATTAGGTCGTCCAATGTAGGTGGTATATCACGGGCAGCCAGTTCGTCCTTGATCTCGGATGACAGACCATGCCAGAAGGAAGCTACCAACGCCTCATTGTTCCAGGACAGCTCTCCTGTCAGGGTCCGGAACTGGATGGTGTACTCGCCCGCGAAGGTGTCCTCCTGGCGAAGGTTCAGTAGAGAGGTAGCTGCCGATGAAACTCGTCCAGGGTCCTTGAACACAGTGCGGATTAAACACAGGAACCCCTGGAAGTCTCGGGTCTCGAGTCCCAATCTTTCCGAGATTGTGTTCGCCCACGCCAGGGCTTTGCCGGCAAGCAGAGAAACAATGAAGGCGATCCTGGCGCCATCCGAGGGAAATGCTCCGGCGTTGCAGGATGAAGCAGATATGACACTGGTTGAGAAATCCCCTGCACACGCTTGCGTCTCCGTAAAAACGAGGCGGTAGTAGCAGCGAGAACCAAGGATCAGAACTGGTGCTGATAGGAGTTGTAGCAGGAGGATCAGTCAGAGAAGCTGGAACAGGAGCAGACCAGGAAGCAGCTAGCGCCCCTAGCTGTAGTGCCATGGAGTTTACTGCTACAAGGAGTTGATCCTGTCGTGTTTGCAGGTCCTGCAATTCCACTTGCATGACTTGAGAAGGTGACAGGCCCTTGAATTGACCAGCGGGGTCCATGGCCTGAGCGTACTGTCACGACTCGGGGTGTGGACCCACTGGGCCATACCGCGTAGCGGAATAGCAACTGGCCAAACAGGTATAATGCAATGTCTATAGTTCTGAAAGGGTACCTGAGGCAACCTAGACAGTAGGGGTGGTATTAGGCTAAGAGGAGGCTCCAACAGTAGACAGACACCCAGCGGGGTGCAACACAATAGATGCAGTGGAGGGCACAACACGACTCCAACTCTTGAAGGCACAGAGGCACGGTAGCACGGGTTACAGGGTACAGGCAGCAGGAATGAGAAACACTGGGAACTGGAAAACACTAGGAGACCATTTGCAAGGACAAACTTAAGGTAACACAACAACGCTCAGGCGATGATCGAGAGGGCAGAGCCCCTTTTATAGTCCAGAAGCATTCTGGGCTAATTGCAGCTATTCTGCAAATCTGTGCGTACTGGCCCTTTAAAGCTGTACACGCGCGGGCGCGTGCACCCTGCTGGAGACAGTGTCCGGAGCAGGAAGTGAGTGCCGGCGTCTCCCAGGAGAGAGATGCCGCCGGGATCTTGCACGTCCATGGCCGCAGCCATCAGAGGGTAAGTCAGGACGACGGTCCGTGGCCATAGACGTTACATTACCCTAGTATATACTGTACATGTGTGATTTATATCATAGCACTTTCCTTTTCTGAAGTCCCACCTATTTTTAAGTTTCCAAATCAAGACCATCCAAAAGAGAATTAAAGGGAATGTGTTGCCAGCAAAACATGTTTTGGTTTTTTTAATTAAACATTTAGTGTGTAGGTGATTAAACATTGTTCAAATTTTTTTTATTTTTTTCACGAGTCAGGAAATATTATAAATTAGATTCTAATTTATAATATTTCCCATTGCTGGTCACTAGATGGAGCTATTCCCAAAATTGCAGCATTGCATGTGGTAAAGCAACCACATTGCTTTTTGCTGCAAAATTGGGAAAAAAGCACTCGCTCTAGTGGGCTCTGAGAATCCCCCCTCCTTTATCCTGGCTAGTGCCGGGATAAACGAGGGGTTTGAACGGTCTAACCTCCTACACTGTGTGTCGCCATTTTTTGAGCTAACACACAGTGTAGTAGGTTTACATACAGTAGTAAACACACACAAACACGAACATACATAGAAATCTCTTACCTGCTCCTGCCGCCGCGGCTCCCTCCGGCCCGTCCGCTCAGTCTGCTGCCGTTGGTCCAAGTGCACAAGTCCGGAAGCCGCGACCGGAAGTAGTAATCTTACTGTCCGGCCGCGACTTCCGGTCCACAGGAAAATGGCGCCGGACGGCGCGCATTTCAAATTGAACTGTGTGGGAGCGGCGCATGCGCAGTTCCCACACAGACGGCGTACACAGAAGTGGATGGGACGGGACCCGTTTGCAGTCCCTATGGGACTGTGGCTGCCGTATTCCATGTCTGTATGTGTCGTTAATCGACACATACAGAAATGGAGAAAAAAATGGCAGCCCCCATAGGGAAGAAAAAGTGTAAAAATAAGAAAAAGTAAAACACAAACACACAAATAAATATAAACGTTTTTAATAAAGCACTAACATCTTTAACATATTAAAAAAAAAAATTGTGATGACACTGTTCCTTTAAGACTTTAATTGGTTTAGAAAAAGATGCGTAGGTATGCCATCAAGATCAACATTTTGTAAATATAAACCAATGATAATCCAACAATGATATATGGAAAATAAGGATTTTTGGGGGGCTAAGGGTACTTATATAGTAAAGATACAACCTCTATAAATTCATAATTGATACAAAATAGGATAATTTGAAATATTAGAGCATGGAGACACATACATCTAGGGTACAAGTATGGATAAGAGATATTCAAAAAGGTTTTTTACCAATAATGTTTTTTTTGGGAGCAATTTGACTATGCAAACAATTTCTGGCTTTATAAACTTTGGTAGACTGAACCTCACCCAGTGGCGGAACTACCGCTGTAGCAGCCGTAGCGGCTGCTACGGGGGCCGCAGCTTAAGGGGGCCCATGCCGCCCGACAACACGGGGCCCCCCATGGACGGAGGCTCTGCTAACAGCCGCTATGGCTGCTACAGCGCGTCGCCACTAAAGGCGTTGTTTCTACAAAAGACATGCATCCCCTATCCACAGGATAGGGGATACATGTGTGATCACTGGGACATCCAGCGATAAGGAGAACGGGGGACTGAAAGTCCCCCGAAGTTCTCCATGACAAACCTCGGACTTCCGGAGTCTGTCGGCAGCTCCATAAAAATGAATTGTGCTGCGGTCGCGCTTGTGCCCAGCACCCGGTGAACTCGGGCAAGTGCCGGGGCCCACTACCCTCAGGGGGGCCCACTCGGCCGTCGAGTGCTGATGCAGTCGTCATGGCTCTCCTCATGGCTGCTGTTCTGGCTTTCCCAAAGAGTCCAGGGGCACTGACTGGGCCGGGGGGCTGGTGCTGCCCGGGTCGGTCCCCCAGTAAACTTTTAGGGCTGTTCTCCATATTTTTTTCCCTACCCTCCTGCCGCCGCGGCCGCGCTATTCCTTTAAGATCCCTTATCCAGCAGACGTTCCGCGATAGGCACGTCTGCTAGAACACGCCCCTCCTCTCCCCTGATGCTGCCTGCACTGCCAGAGCGGAGCAGGAGTGCCATAGAGAAGACACCAAGGAGAAGCAGCCGGGCTAAGACTGAGGTGAGCGCTGTCTTAAAACAATTGAGCGCCGCTCACTGCACTCAGCCTCCTGCCCCTTATTAACTTAAAAAAGACATCGCTGGCTGACGCTAGGGATCGGGGTGGGGGTATTTGGGCAGTTTGCAGGGGGGATTTGGGCTGTTTGCGTGGTGGGAGTTTGGCTGTTAGCAAGGAGGGGGTTTGACTGATATAAAGGGGGGGTTTTGGCTGTTAGCAGGGGGAGATTTTGGCTGTTAGCAAGAGGACGCGTGATTTTGGCTGCTAGCAAGGGGAAGATTTTAGCTGTTAGCAAGGGGGGGTTTGGCTGTTAGCAAGGGGGGTTTAACTGTTAGCAAGGGGGGATTTTGACTGTTTAAAGGGGGGATTTTGGCTGCAAGGGGGGATTTTGGCTGTTTGTAAGGGGGGATTTTGGCTGTTTGCAAAGGGGGTCTAAGCATCTCTCTGAATACAAAGGGCTCTATGGGGAGGATTATCTGCAAAGGGAGTGTCTGAGCATCTATGACTGCTCAGTGCTCAGAGCCCGCAGCATTCAGAGTCAGACCCCAACACTTTCAGTATACTTCTTCCCCATAGAGCCCTCAGTCAGATGCTCAGACCCAGGGCGGGTGTCAGCACCCGCTGCCCTTTGGGGGGCTAACTCGGCCGCCGGGTGCTTCCTTATGCTGCCATCATGGCTCCTCCAGGAGTGGAATCCCTGGACAGAGCGTTGCCGATGCTCTTGCTGGGGATTCCGCTCCTGGAGGAGCCCCTGACATCATGTATGTGTTAGAGGGAGCCCCAATGGCGCTATCTACAGGGGGGGCACAATCTACAGGGGGCTGTGTGTGGCATTATCTACAGGGGATGTGTTTGTGGCATTATCCACAGGTGGTTGTGTGGCTTTATCTACAGGGGGCTATGTGTGGAATTATCTACAGGGGGCTGTGTGTGGCATTATCTACAGGGAGCTGTGTGTGGCATTATCCACAGGGGGCTGTGTGTGGCATTATCTACAGGGGACTGTATGTGTCATTATCTACAGGAGATGTGTGTGGCATTATCCACAGGGGGCTGTGTGGCATTATCTACAGCGGGCTGTGTGTGCCATTATCTACAGGGGGTGTGTGGCATTATCTACAGGGGGTGTGGCATTATCTACAGTGGACTGTGTGGCATTATCTACAGAGGGCACTGTATATATTGGGGCATAAACTGGGGGCCTAACCTCTATATGGGGGCATAAACAATGCCTAATTTTTATATGGGGCACAAACGGGAGGCCAAACTTCTATATGGGGGCACAAACTGCCGTTTTACTGCATCCTGTGGATAGGGGATACATCTCCTTTGTAGGACAAACTATAGGCCGTATTTTGGGGGGGGGGTTGTGGGGTTTTTGTCATTATCTACAGGGGGGCTGTATGCCATTATCTACAGGGGGGCTGTATGGCGTTATCTACAGGGGGCTGTATGGCGTTATCTACAGGGGGCTGTATGGCGTTATCTACAGGGGGCTGTATGGGGTTATCTACAGGGGGGGCTGTATGGCGTTATCTATAGGGGACTGTGTGTGGAATTATCTACAGGTGGTGTGCCTACAGGGGGCTGTGTGTGGCATAATCTACAGGGAGCTGTGTGTGGCATTATCTACAGTGGGCTGTGTGTGGCATTATCTACAGGGGACTGTATGTGTCATTATCTACAGGAGATGTGTGTGCCATTATTTACAGGGGGCTGTGTGTGCCATTATCTATAGGGGGTGTGTGGCATTATCTACAGGGGGGTGTGGCATAATCTACAGTGGGCTGTGTGGCATTATCTACAGAGGGCACTGTATATATGGGGGCATAAACTGGGTGCCTAACCTCTATATGGGGGCATAAACAATGCCTAATTTTTATATGGGGCACAAACGGGAGGCCAAACTTCTATATGGGGGCACAAATTGACGTTTTACTGCAGCTTTAAGTGAGTTCCCCCGCAAAGGGGCCCACTGAGTCTGTGTTGCCCAAGGGCCCACATAAACCGGGAGCCGGCCCTGCTTGTTCGCATGCGTGACCAGCGCTCCTTTCATTCTTATCGAACTGCGCAGACCCCGGAAGTCTGAGGTTTGTCATGGAGAACTTAGGGGGACTTTAGGTCCCCCGTTCTTCTTATCGCTGCCAGCGATCACACATGTATCCCCTATCGTGTGGGTAGGGGATACATCTCTTTTGTAGGACAAACTATAGGCCGTTTTTTTTTGGGGGGGGTGGGGGGTGTATGGCGTTATCTACAAGGGGGCTGTATGATGTTATCTACAGGGGGGTTGTGTGGCGTTATCTACAGGGGAGCTCTATGGTGTTATGTACAGGGGGGCTGTATGGCGTTATCTTCAGGGGGGCTGTATGGTGTTATCTACAGGGGGCTCTATGGCGTTATCTACAGTGGGGGGCTGTATGGCATTATCTACAGGGGGGCTGTATGGCGTTATCTACAGGGGGCTGTATGGCGTTATCTACAGGGGGAAGGCAGTATGGCGTCATCTACAGGGGGGGCTGAAAGGCGTTATCTAGAGGGGGCTGTGTATGGCGCTATCTACAAGGTGGCTGTATGGTGCTATCTATAGGGAGGCACTATCTACAAGGGGGTTGTGTGATACCCAGGGGAGGGGGCCCCAGTCAAAACTTTGCTATGAGGCCCAGTCTTTCCTAGTTACGCCCCTGACCTCACCATTTCCATTTACAGTCATATTGATGTTGCTGGTAAAATGTTATACTTCAGTTTTGTCTTTATATTCAGAGTAAACAGAGAATAGAGACTATTACGGGACTGTTTCATGTACATTAGTGGCTTCTGCTTTTCTATATATAATTTTCTTCCACATGAGACACGACTTTTGCATTTTGGTGTTGCTGATCTATTCACAGTGTTTGAGGGGGAAAAAAGAATGTGTTATGTTGTTTTGTTTCTCTTCCAAACCTTCAATACTTGGAGAGTATGAAATGAACAAGAAAAGGATTCAAATAATCTGTTGACTTCTAGGTTAACTCCTGGAACTCAACAGAATATGATTTCTTAGAGAATACAGGTACAATAAAATTATTTTAAGCTAGCCTCTGGCGGTATGGCACTTTTTGTTATCAGTATTGCCAGTATGAAGACACAGTTAAAAGAAAAAATGATAGCGGCATATGTTATTGTATTTTTTTATTTTTATTTTGCTCAGCACACTAATATTTGTATATTCTTAAAGGATCTCTTGAGGTATTTCTCTATATCCTTCTGATTATTAGAAAACCTGTGTCATGTGGATGTTGGATAAAAAGAGTATGAGGATGAACTTGTTTCAACTTTAATTGTATGTTCCCCTTTAAAAATATTATACAGATTACCTATTGAATTAACCGACATAAAAGTCGAGAAATTTTGTATATACATTGCTCTAGATTGCTTTATCTTGTATTGATCCCGAAAATGCATTATAGTCCCAAATTGTAGACACAATCCTGTAAGCTTCAGAGCTGAAATCACTCAGCATTCCTTGCTGACTCTATGCCTGCACAGAGCTTGTGGTTTTATGCGTTATGCAAAGTGACATGTACCAGACAGTTTACAGCAATCTAGAAAAACTAACTCTTCTGCTGTATATTCAGAGCTCAGCTAAGCTATTAAACATATGTATAGCAACCATTTAAACTATGACTGCAGACCTCAGGGGTATAGGCAAGGGGGCAGTTAAAGGATAAAACCACCCCCTTGCCACATGGTACCCAGTCACAAACCACAGCACAGCAACATGTTTTAGAAGCTAAACACAAAGTTGGTCAGCACATCCTAATAAAATGGCATAAATGTGCAGGATCACGTGCAAACAATACAAAACAAAAAAAAAAACATTGCAATATTACTCTGCGATATCCAATGCTTCTGAATACACAGTATCGACTTTAAATTGCATAACTGCTACTTTCAATATACTTACAAATGTGAGGATCTTAGCGCACATTTTAATCAAATTGTGTGAGCCCACCTGCCACGACAAGGCAACCTCTTTTAAGTGGGTACAACTCGGGAAAGGTAGGAACAGCTTGATTCTAAATAAAATAGTTGACTCCGTACATTGCATAGCGGCCGTGCTGTCGAACTGCAGCTCTGCTCCCATTCACTATTTCTGGCATGTACGTCCGGTGCCCGGAGGCAGCCGGAGCGGCTTAACGGTGCATGGTCCGGGTGTCGAACCCCCACAGATCATATACTGATGACCTATCTGGTGGATAACTGCCTAAGGGTGGTAACTGCCTCCATTTTTGGTCGTGCACTCCTCCGACTTGCTCGAAGGGACTTCATTTTGCACCCACTTCCAAATTTGATTTTGTTCGAACTTTAATAGATATGAATAGGTTTGTAAGGTTACTCACTACAGAAAGATATTTTTTCACAATACTGTAACAGATGAGGATCCGAATGTATTGATTGTCAGTAATAATAACAAATATAGAAAGCTGATGTTTCATGAACAAGTTTCCCTTTCTGAATTATATGATCGACAACATAAGGGTACTTACACCAAGGAGGAAGAGGTGAAAAAATCCACTGTGGAGTAGCCAATTCGCAATATTATCCCATACAGTCTAGAGTAACAGCTCTGGATGAAATCCAGTTTTTGGTAGAAAGATATCTAAAAAAAATGTAATGACCGAACTGCTAATCCTTCTTCTGCATTTTCCTGTTATAAAAATCCAATATATAGATGACCGAAAAAATTATAAAAACATAGTCATGAAAAAGGCTGACAAGTTAGAAGCAGTAATCATTTAAGATATTTTACTTTATTTAAGACAGGTTTATGAGTTCTTGAATGACATCAGTACCTAGCACAGGCTTGAAACTGACCCTATGCCTGAATTCAAAAATATATTACATAAATGGCTGAAAGAGGGCATTGCAATGGCCATATTTGCAAAGAACAAGCGGATTCACTGTTAGTGAAATTGCCAGCCACACCAATTTTTTCATGGCCTGCCAAAAATTTACAAAGATAAATTCTCACCATCTTTGCATCCTATTATAGCAGTCATAGGGTATCTTAATGAGAGACCTAGCACTTTAGTAGTAATCTGTTACAGTCATAAGTGCAACGTACTACTGGTCATCTCAGAGATAGTAAAGAGGTCTTACAGATATTTGATGCATACAAAGTGAATATTCATGGATTACCTGCCATGTAGGTTTATACTCTTGTATACCACACATTAATGAACCTATACTGTCCAAGCTAACAATAAAGTGCATGAATAAGTCAATTGTTAAGAAAAAAGAAAAAGTTAGTCTTTATTTTTTAATACATACAAATGAGACAACCTAATTTACCCCTAAAAATAAGAAAACAATATGATCCACCATTGCAACCTGTCAAGCAATAGTAATATATCAAAAGCTAATAGTAGAGGCCCATCTAAATAAGGCTCTATGTCTAGAATCAAGCCCTAGGTGAATAGGCCACAAAAGATGGCAATGTGATTCACATGAGTCAATTACTTGTAACAGACATGGTGGCAATGGGAGAAATCACCCCAGGGAACACCTCGACGCGCGTTTCCCAACCATTGTCAAGGGGTGTAATTGATTGTAAGCACAGAGTTTAAATTCTCTGGCTCAATAGCGGTGTCTAATGGAGCATGGCATATCCGGGTCCCTTTCGGCGACTTTATTATATAATATATCATATATGGACAGTGACTTCAGTGGCAACTCCTGAAGTGGAATCCCTGGCCAGATGTGAAAGCAAGAGAAAATGGTGACTGAGCGATCATGTGACCTTCCTGTGGGTGTTTTTAGTCGGTTGGGAATAAAAAAAATTGACAAATGAAATTCGTCCGTTTTTAAAACGGACAGCAAACAATGGATTCAAAACGGCCGTTTTAATCGGTCGTCACGCGGACCCTGTCGTGTAAATAGAGCCTTATTTGCAACACACATCATGTAATATATATATATATGTATATATATATATATATATATATATATATATATATGATACGCTGCCCATCTTGCAGCACGTCACATAATGGCTATACAACAAGTATTCAGTATCACAAAATTACAGCTTAATGTGTCTGGAGCTACTAAGAAGTTCATTGAGAGGCAAGGTTGATCACTACAGACATTTTGTGTTTTGGGCATTGAAGAAGTATATAAACCTGTGCGAGGAGGGGATTTGGAAAGACACGTTCTGAATCGGGAGGCTGTCTGGATCCTGCGACTTGCCACACAGTTTCCGGGAGGCCTCAATTATAAAGTGACTTATGTTATGTCAATTAATTCAAGATGAATACTACCTCCTGTTTTTTATTTGTGCTGACATGTACATTATATGATTTCAAGAAAAGGCGAATATGCTGTGACCAAGGACCTTAGGGTTCAAAATGCATAAGCATAAGGAAACTTGCACCTTTGTTTCTAGACTTTCATTTTTGCAACATGTTTTAAAATACACCTAAATAAAACAGAAGACATTTTTACCAACAAGTGCAATTTTTGAATATTTAGACACGACACCAATCACAAGTGTAATTCATTTACTAAAATAATATTTTTTTTATTTCCTGTATGTATTCCGTTAGGATGATATTCTATAAAATGGCGCCTGGTATGATAAAGCCCAGAAGAGTCAAGTACAAAGATTTCTATGTGCCACATCTATAGATGCCACGTGATAACAACTTGCCTTCGTTCATAATCATCACTTTTTGGATTGTGTTTGTTTCTTCCAAGAAATGCTATTCATTTTGCAAAAAGGTTATTTCCTGCTATGGAAGTACATAAAATACAGAAAATGAATGCACAGAAAACAAACAGGATAACAAACAAGAATCACCTGATGTTACCCCAGCACCATGATGAGTCATATACTTATATTCCATTGGAACTACACAGAATCTTACATGCAATCAAATTTTAATAGACACAGACAACAGACAATTTTAAGTGCATCTAATTAAATGTGGAATAAAATTAATTTGTAGATATATATTCCAAGACATCACAGCACTCCCGAATATAGTAAATTCAAGCTTTATTGTTCACCTGTGCATGTAAACAGCGCAACATTTCAACCCTCTTACTAGTTGAAAACATTTCTAGTAAGATGGTTGAAACGTTGCGCTGGTTACATGCACAAGTTAATAAAAAAAAAGCTTTCATTTACTACATATCCAGGAGTGCTGCAATTTTTTAGACATTTGTACATTTGGATGCAGGATTGGGACCTAGCTAGCTAGCTTGCCATCATAAAGTTATTTTGCATGGTACTGCTTTGTTACTAATATATGTATATATATATATATATATATATATATATATATATATATATATATATATATATATACATACATACACTCCTCAACATAGAAATTGCAACACCAAGAAGGAAAAGTTTTGGAATGCCTTAGCATTCTATCAATGAGGTTATTAATGGTTGTCTGAGGAATGTTATGCCACGCTGAATGCACTTGGGCATGCAAATCATCAAGATTGGCTGCTGGCAGCTCCCTTTGCAATTGCCGACCAATGACGTCCTAGATGTGCTCAATGGAAGACAAGTCCGGAGACGCTGCAGGCCACGGTGGCACGTTTAGGCCACACAGGCTGCTCACGGTAGCTTGAGCAACATGCGGCGCTGTCCTGTTGAAAAATGACTTCTGGGACATTTTGGAGAAATGGCCGTACCACTGGCTCCATGACCAAATCAATGTAATCCCGAGTTGTTAGTGTACCTGAAATGAAGACTAGAGGGGACCGGCTACCATACATTATGCCACCCCACACCATAATCATGGGAGTTGGACTGGTGTGACGTTCCCTTGTAATGGCCTCTTTATGCCGGTGCCCATGTGGTCTACAGACCAATCTCCAGCTATCATTGCATCCGAGACAAAAGCCTGATGCATCGCTGAAGAGGATAGACCTCCAGCCTCCATTGCCGTCTTGCTGTACACCATGATAGCCTTTGAGGGCGGTGGCGTGTGGTAAATGGAACACCTGTAGCTGGATGTCTGGGCTCATAGCCCAATGTCATGCAAATGCTTTCTGATGGTTTGTGTCGACACTAGTTTCTGTCCTAGGCTTGGGATGTGATGCCCAATTTCACTTGCAGTACAGAATGGATCACTAAGCGCCATTCTTCCAATCGAACGATGCGTCCGTGCAGAGGTTCACCTCTGCGCACCTCTTGCTGTCATTCCCATTCGTTGCTGTCCTCCCAACCTCCGGGACATGCAACGTTGAGCAGTGTTCTCATTTCAATCTTGAGGAGTGTGTATTTATATATATATATATATATATATATATATATATATATATACATTTTAGGGGTTAGGGTAGAACTGCAAAATAGGGAGACTGCGGTGTGAAAAGCCAAAATCCAGCACATGAAAATATGCTCACGTTCTATGCATATTTGCTCAGTCCAGAAAGTAACTTCCTTGTGTGTAGGCAATAAGATGTCCCATACAACTGAGTTGCTGAATTAACATTAAAGAGGCTCTGTCACCAGATTCTCAAATCCCTGTCTCCTATTGCATGTGATCGGCGCTGCAATGTAGAGAACAGTAACTTTTTTTTTTTTTTTTTAAACGTTCATTTTTGGCCAAGTTATGAGCTATTTTATATATATGCAAATGAGCTTTGAAATGGACAACTGGGCGTGTTTTTTTTGTATGTCCAACTGGGCGTGTATTGTGTTTTTAACCGGGCGTGTTTACGTGTATGACGCTGACCAATCAGTGACCAGTCATGGTCATACACTCTATTCATTTACACAGCACATAGTGTTCTTACTAGAACGATGTGCAGCCACATACACAAGTGTCCTGATAATGAATACACATGACCTCCAGCCTGGACGTCATGTGTACTCAGAATCCTGACACTTCTGAGTAAGAACACTATGTGCTGTGTAAATGAATGGAGAGGAGTGTATGATGCTGACTGGTCACTGATTGGTCAGCGTCATACACGTAAACACGCCCAGTTAAAAACACAATACACGCCCAGTTGGTCTACGAAAAAAACACGCCCAGTTGTCCATTTGAAAGCTCATTTGCATATATATATATAAAATAGCTCATAACTTGGCCAAAAATGAACGTTTTTTTTTTAAAAAAAAAACACGTTACTGTTCTCTACATTGCAGCGACGATCACATGCAATAGGAGATAGGGATTTGAGAATCTGGTGACAGAGCCCCTTTAAATATCAAATTCAATAAATCCCTTATGGTCTTTCACAGAAGGAGCTTCATGTGTGAAATGGCTAGAACCCAGTCCTAGGTGGGTTCAAATGGAATCTGTCAGGTTGTTTTTGTCATTGTGTGATGTAATGTACTTGCAGTATTGCTTATGCTGACCCCCAGGTGGCTCATGATAGCACCACTCCATTGTCCTGGCCAGCTCATGCTTCAACTACAACCTAGTTTAGGACAGTAGGGCAGAACAGTCTTGCTCAAAGTAAATAAAACTTTGGGGCAGGTAGAGATCCATAAGTCCATAAGCTGAATTTTCAGTTTTAGCCTAGTGTTTGAAATTAATACTTAATAAGGAAAAAGGATGTTCCAATGCATAAATTCCTATTGAGCCCCATAACTGTGTCCTTGATGTACCTAATTTGTTTATCAGCAGAACAGGAAACATATTGATCACTATACCTAAATGATATTCCATTTGATCCATTGGGAGTAATGTATAAGCAAATCCACTTGACTCAATAAGTCCAGAGTGCGGCATGTTCCATGAGGGCAGCACGCTGGCTCAGTGGTTAGCCCTGTTGCCTTGCAGCGCTGGGGTCCTGGGTTCCAGTCCAACCAAGGATAACATCTGCATGGAGTTTGTATGTTCGCCCTGTGTTTGCGTGGGTTTCCTCCAGGTACCCCAGTTTCCTCCCACACCCCAAAAAACATGCCAATAGGGAATTTAGATTGTGAGCCCCAATGGGGACAGTAAAAGAGGAACTCTGTACAGCACTGCATAATATGTTGGCGCTATATAAGTAACATAAATAAATGAGTCGTCAAATGGTTTTTAAACCACATCTTTTTGAATTCAAAAGCATTGCTCCTTGCATAAGTCCAAGTGGATCATTTGTATTGCTTACATTAACTAATAAGACAAAAACTTTATGTGACCAAAGGAGCTTGTTCTAAATTAGATGAACTTGGCGAACAATTCCTGGTATTAATATGGCTAATTATACTCTCATAAGACAAATGGTGCTAATAAAATCCGTCTCATGATTCATATTTAGGCTTTTGTGATTCAGTAACTCAGATGTCTTCCCACATATAAGGTTCATTAATCACTTTGCATCGCTGAACTAGCACTGTTTGCTTATGTTACAGTGTACGATTATATATAAGGAAAAGCTCACAAGTTTTAAGGTGTTACTTTAGTAAATAAGAAAGATTCTAACAGCTGTTCAATATTGCTTAGGGCCTTTCACTCTTGCACTCTTTTAAAACAAGTTTGTTCAAGCACTCTCATTAATTTCACCTTATAGATTGAAAGAAAAAAAGCAATATCATGCATAAAATGTTCCATGCTGTATAGTAAATATGGAAGAAAAGTTCATGTGAATGGGCAACCATGTATTTTATGTAAGGGCCCCTTTTCCAGTGACTTAATGCTCTGGCTAACGTCCTGATGGGACAACCCATTAAGTCAGATTATTAATAATGAAAAAACTATCCAAGCAATGTATTTTTAAAACTGATTAACCATGGAAGGAGAACGAGGGGCCACCAAAACCCATGAGTTAGGTGCTGTTGCACAGTGTGCACCAGTAGAGTAACAAAGGGAAAGCCACTGCTGAATAAAACTCATATGGCATCTCAAATATAGATTGCTAGAAGGCTTGTCGAGGACTCTTAAAGAGGTTCTGTCACCAGATTAAAAATGCCCTATCTCCTACATCATTTTATCGGCGCTGGAATGTAGTTAACAGCAGTGTTTTTTATTTTGAGAAACTATCTTTTTTCAGCAAGTTATGACCTTTATTACATTTATGCAAATTAGTTTCTTAATTCCCAAGTGCGTGTTTTTTTACTTTAAACCAAGTGGGCGTATTACAAAGAAGTGTATGACACTGACCAATCAGCATCATACACTTCTCTCCATTACACCGAAGCTTGTTTCACTGAACTGCGTGATCTCGTGTGACGTCACTTCCGCCCACAGGTCCTTCGTCTCTAGGGAGTTCTATATGCTTACCTGCACTGTGTGATGCTGCCTCCTCCGCTGCTGCTGCTGCAGATCCGACGACTGTAACTTCTCATACGCCTGGAGATGATCTATGTTCAGTCTTCAGACGCAGGGATGAAGGACCTGTGGGCGGAAGTGACATCACAGCGTGGTCTCGCGAGATCCTGCTGTTCAGTGAAACAAGCTTGGGTGTAATGAAGAGAAGTGTATGATGCTGATCGGTCAGTGTCATACACTTCTTTGTAATACGCCCACTTGGTTAAAAGTTAAAAAACGGCCACTTGGGCATTAAGAAACTAATTTGCATAAATATAATAAAGGTCATAACTTGCTGAAAAAAGATTGTTTCTCAAAATAAAAAACACTGCTGTTAACTACATTCCAGCGCCGATAAAATGATGTAGGAGATAGGGCATTTTTAATCTGGTGACAGAGCCTCTTTAAATCAGGTATAAAAAAAGTTTTATGGTCTAATGGGAGAAAGTCACTGCAAACTACAAAAACAAACCATCCCCACCATAAATATTGCAGCGAGAAGAAAAAAAACGTCCCTATATCCGTCTTTAATTAATTTGTTGAAATTTTCTACTTATTTGTTTCTTAGATGCTATATATATTTTCCAGTGAAAGTTGGGTGACCATTTTTAAAGCTCCCATAGCAGTTGTCACCCAGTTTGTTTAAAGTTCTGAATATGGCATGAAATAGTATAATTTGTGTCATTAATGTAATAAATTATGATTAAAAAAATAAATTCAACTGAATAGTTACACGAATGCTTTACTAATAAATCAATGGGGTGTTTTTAATTAGTGAAGGAGTTATCTTTTAGTAATATTGACCTTTTTGCTGTTTTAACCTAGTTTACAATTCGTATTTACTCTGAGCAGTGTGCAAGAATATCTGTTTCTACCTGAAGACTGTTAACAAGCTGCTGTTGACAAAAATGGTATTCTTATTATGTATTGCTTGTAGCGCAAATAAAAATAATAGCACCAACATATTCCACAGGTCTTTACAATAGTAGAATTAACAAATGTCAAGTAAAATGACACGTAAAAAAATAAAAAAAGACTTATCAAAATGAACAAAAATAAACAAACAATGAGACATTTGGAAAGCGCACCCTGACCACAACAGCTTACAATTAGAGATGAGCGAACCGGGACAACCGAACACGGTTTCTGTCCGAACATCGTGAAAAGTTCGGTTCGCAGCGAATCCGAACTTCACCGGGTTCGGTCGAACACGTTTTGACCGAACCCGGATACATTTTGGCGCCTGCCACATGTTAGATCTAAAATGGAGGATTTCAAAATATCACCTGACATCAGGCTACCCCATAATGCCTTGCAAACGGCTCTCCCAGCCAATCGGGAGGCAGCATAGGGGCAGGCTCAAGCCTGCAATAAAAGTCTATGCACGGAGCTCAGCGGCCATTTTAGAGACAGGAGCTGTAGGGATAGCATCTCTGTGCAGTAAGGGAAAGCTTTAGGAATCTAAAAGCCAGGAATCCAGCAATCGAAGGGGCTCATCCACTACAGTCTACTCTACTCTCAACAATCAACATCCAAATTGCAATATAAATTCTCCATTTGCCAAGCCAGTGTGTGAATGAGCTTTTATAAGGGGCTCATCCCCGTTGCATGGGTTAACATCCAACTTGCAATCCAGGCAGGCAGCTGTAGTACTACAACGCCCAGCATTCCTTGAGTGCACAGTGGCTGATAGAAATTCTCATTCGTTGCCACTTGCCAGGCCAGTGTGTGAATAAGCTTTTATAAGGGGCTCATCCCCGTTGCATGGGTTAACATCCAACTTGCAATCCAGGCAGGCAGCTGTAGTACTACAACGCCCAGCATTCCTTGAGTGCACAGTGGCTGATAGAAATTCTCATTCGTTGCCACTTGCCAGGCCAGTGTGTGAATAAGCTTTTATAAGGGGCTCATCCCCGTTGCATGGGTTAACATCCAACTTGCAATCCAGGCAGGCAGCTGTAGTACTACAACGCCCAGCATTCCTTGAGTGCACAGTGGCTGATAGAAATTCTCATTCATTGCCATTTGCCAAGCCAGTGTGTGAATAAGCTTTTATAAGGGGCTCATCCCCGTTGCATGGGTTAACAGCCAACTTGCAATACAGGCAGGCAGCTGTAGTACTACAGCGCCCAGCATTCCCTGAGTGCACAGTGGCTGATAGAAATTCTTATTCATTGCCATTTGCCAAGCCAGTGTGTGAATAAGCTTTTATAAGGGGCTCATCCCCGTTGCATGGGTTAACATCCAACTTGCAATCCAGGCAGGCAGCTGTAGTACTACAACGGCCAGCATTCCCTGAGTGCACAGTGGCTGATAGAAATTCTCATTCATTGCCATTTGCCAAGCCAGTGTGTGAATAAGCTTTTATAAGGGGCTCATCCCCGTTGCATGGGTTAACAGCCAACTTGCAATCCAGGCAGGCAGCTGTAGTACTACAACGCCCAGCATTCCCTGAGTGCACAGTGGCTGATATAAATTCTCATTCATTGCCATTTGCCAAGCCAGTGTGTGAATAAGCTTTTATAAGGGGCTCATCCCCGTTGCATGGATTAACATCCAACTTGCAATCCAGGCAGGCAGCTGTAGTACTACAACGCCCAGCATTCCCTGAGTGCACAGTGGCTGATAGAAATTCTCATTCATTGCCATTTGCCAAGCCAGTGTGTGAATAAGCTTTTATAAGGGGCTCATCCCCGTTGCATGGGTTAACAGCCAACTTGCAATCCAGGCAGGCAGCTGTAGTACTACAACGCCCAGCATTCCCTGAGTGCACAGTGGCTGATAGAAATTCTCATTCATTGCCATTTGCCAAGCCAGTGTGTGAATAAGCTTTTATAAGGGGCTCATCCCCGTTGCATGGGTTAACATCCAACTTGCAATCCAGGCAGGCAGCTGTAGTACTACAACTCCCAGCATTCCCTGAGTGCACAGTGGCTGATAGAAATTCTCATTCATTGCCATTTGCCAAGCCAGTGTGTGAATAAGCTTTTATAAGGGGCTCATCCCCGTTGCATGGGTTAACAGCCAACTTGCAATCCAGGCAAGCATTCCCTGAGTGCACAGTGGCTGATAGAAATTCTCATTCATTGCCATTTGCCAAGCCAGTGTGTGAATAAGCTTTTATAAGGGGCTCATCCCCGTTGCATGGGTTAACATCCAACTTGCAATCCAGGCAGGCAGCTGTAGTACTACAACGGCCAGCATTCCCTGAGTGCACAGTGGCTGATAGAAATTCTCATTCATTGCCATTTGCCAAGCCAGTGTGTGAATAAGCTTTTATAAGGGGCTCATCCCCGTTGCATGGGTTAACAGCCAACTTGCAATCCAGGCAGGCAGCTGTAGTACTACAACGCCCAGCATTCCCTGAGTGCACAGTGGCTGATATAAATTCTCATTCATTGCCATTTGCCAAGCCAGTGTGTGAATAAGCTTTTATAAGGGGCTCATCCCCGTTGCATGGATTAACATCCAACTTGCAATCCAGGCAGGCAGCTGTAGTACTACAACGCCCAGCATTCCCTGAGTGCACAGTGGCTGATAGAAATTCTCATTCATTGCCATTTGCCAAGCCAGTGTGTGAATAAGCTTTTATAAGGGGCTCATCCCCGTTGCATGGGTTAACAGCCAACTTGCAATCCAGGCAGGCAGCTGTAGTACTACAACGCCCAGCATTCCCTGAGTGCACAGTGGCTGATAGAAATTCTCATTCATTGCCATTTGCCAAGCCAGTGTGTGAATAAGCTTTTATAAGGGGCTCATCCCCGTTGCATGGGTTAACATCCAACTTGCAATCCAGGCAGGCAGCTGTAGTACTACAACTGCCAGCATTCCCTGAGTGCACAGTGGCTGATAGAAATTCTCATTCATTGCCATTTGCCAAGCCAGTTTGTGAATAAGCTTTTATAAGGGGCTCATCCCCGTTGTATGGGTTAACATCCAACTTGCAACGTGACTGACTGGCACCTTATGAGTCACTGATTTTCCGCCAGTCCGAATAACAATTTAAAAGGGCCTCATTTCTGTCTAAGGGTTTAATTCAACGTGCTAATTAAGTACAGCCGGTGCCTTTGTTGCTATTATACAAGTCACAGCATACACTGACTGCCACATATTCACAGTCACTCATTTTCAGCCAGTCCAAATAATATTTTATAAGGGCCTTATTCCTCTAGTAGGGGAAGGGGTTTTGATTCAACTTGCTGCACTCCAGCAGTGAAATCTCTGGTAAAAAAAAGGTTGTGAAAGGACGGGGTAGAGGAAAAAACACCCATGCCATGTCCTCTTCCAGTCCAAATGTTGGATCTGTTGGTGCCAGACCCAGTACCAGCATTTTTGGCACAAGACATGTGCCCAGTTCTACAAGTAGCAGCAGCCATGTGTCTGCTGGTAGTAGTAGCAGTATCAGCAAGCCAGACTTGTCCATCTCCTCCGGTGGGCGGGGTATTTTAGACAATACGGCCATTGTGGACTGGTTGGCTGGCTCGCGGTCATCTCAGCAGGAAGACTCTGACGATCTGGCTTCAAGCCAGGTTTCGTTGGATTCCAGATCCTCTACAGTTCCTTGGCACAGTGACAGTAGTAATATGAGTATTTATAGCGTTTCCATTAGATCATCTATGTCTTCACTCCCTCTTCCTAGCGAGAAGCCATCTTTCCTGAGAGTCCTAAGAGACATCTCCTCGGGTGTGAAGGAAGATACTGAACAACATAGTGATGATGATTTGTTTTCCGCGAGTCAGCCAACGGAGTGTGTTGCGGCGGTGGAGGTGGAAGCGGTGTCCGAGACGCATAGCTGTGGTAGTGGGGGTGTTGGTGGTAGCCGTGGTGGCAGACGCAGTAATGAGGGGGGGCATGGAGCCCGCCATGATGTCACATCACATTCACAACACAGTGACAGAAGTGGCGGGCTATGATGATGTTGTTTTAGGCAGGACGTGGGAACCAGGTGACGAGGTTATGACGGCGTCAGAGGAGGAGGGTAGTAGTGGCGGCACTGGCAGTGATAAACAGCCAAGCCGAGGTAGGGGCAGAAGTAAATCTGCAAAACGTTGCAGCGGTAGGGTCAGCTCAGGAGCCGGTGACGGCGACACTGCTGCTACTGGTGTATACTCCCGAAAAAAGCCTGCCAGACAAGGGGCAAGCTCGGGTGGTGGTGGTGGTGGTGGATGTGGTACTACCTCTCTGCGGTACTCTGCCGTGTGGCAATTTTTCTGTACCTTCCCGGAGGATGAAAACATGGCACAGTGCCGTATCTGCAAGCAGAAAGTAAGGCGTGGGCAGGGCAGCAATGTAGGAACTACCGCTCTACGTAAACACATGGAGCGGCATCACAAGGCCATGTGGGACAATCGACATGCCCCACCATCATGTACATCTAATGAAGACCCCTCTGCCGCTACTGCTGTTCCGAGTCCCTGTCATCTAAGTAGTAGCCAGGCCTTATCCACCATCTCGTTGTCATCATCATCACTGTCATCTAGTGCTCCTCCTACGTCCCGTCAGTTATCCATTACGGAATCATTGTCCAATAAGCAACAATATATACCCAGTCATCCACTTGTCGTGCGGCTTAATTCACACCTGGCTAAGTTGTTGGTGGTGCAGTCGCTGCCATACCACCTGGTCGACTCCGCCGGCTTCAAGCAATTGATGGCGTGCGCTCAGCCTAGGTGGCGAATACCTAGCCGCCATTACTTCTCCAAAACAGCTGTCCCTGACTTGCACAAGCACGTGGAGGAAAAGGTGGGCCAGTCCTTGCAATTATCCGTGTGCAGCAGGGTACATGCCACCGTCGACTCGTGGAGCAGCAACTATGGGCAGGGGCAGTACATGTCTTTCACGGCCCACTGGGTCAATATTTTGCAGTCCGATGCACCACCGCAGCAATGCCAGGCATTACCACCTCCACGTTTGTATCTTTCTGGTTCAACTCCGGACACCAGGCGCCTACCATCCTCCTCCTTCTACTCCTCCTCCTTGCCCTCCTCAATGGAGGTCTTCCCGTCCCCGACAGGACACAGCGTATCTTCCACTCCTCCTCCCTCCTCTTTTGATAGGTGCAAGGTGAAGCGCCACAACACTGTCTTACACCTGCTGAGCCTGGGCGAGAAAAGCCACACAGGGCAGGCGCTGCTGCTGTGCATCAAGGAGGAAATCGCACGCTGGCTGTCTCCTCTGAAACTCACACTGGGCAATGTTGTCTCTGATAACGGCAAGAACGTTGTGGCTGCACTGCGTCTAGGTCACCTGACACAAGCTCCTTGCATGGCACATGTGATCAATCTGGTCATGACACGCTTCTTAAAGTCATATGTTGGTTTGAAGGGTGTGCTGGCCATGTCCAGGAGGGTTTGCGTTCGCTTTAGACGTTCGTATGCATTTAAGCATGAAGAAAAGAGATGAGTACTGGATAGCCACACTTTTAGACCCTCGGTATAAAGCCAGAATGGGGGAGTTTTTTGCGCCTTCCGAGAGGGAGGAAAAATTGGCTTATTATCGAGAGAAGCTATGCAGCCAGCTTGTCACGGCTTTCAAACGGCAAACACCTGCTGCAAGCATGTCTGACCGGGGGGCCACTCTCCGCTCCCCACTGTCTCATCGTTCCACCGCCTCTGGCAGAGCTACCTCTGCAATAGGCGGCAGCAGCGGCAGCAGCAGCAGCCAATTCAGTTTGGAAAATATGATGACAACATTTTTACATCCAATACCCCGACCTGACACACATCGTAGTCACCAAAGGGATGTTCACCATCACCAGCACCTAAACAACCAGGTTCACTCGTACCTGGACTGTGCCCTTTCTCCGTCAGAAATGCTGATCCCAGACCCCATGGACTTCTGGGTCAGCAGATTGGATCATTGGCAAGAACTGGCCCAGTTTGCCATGGGTGTACTGTCTTGTCCACCCTCCAGTGTAGCGTCAGAGAGGGTATTCAGCGCGGCAGGGGGCTTCGTCACCCCTAAGCGAACAAGATTGTCCGCCAACAGCTTGGAAAATCTCACGTTTCTGAAAACGAATCAAGCGTGGATCGGTGAGGATTTTAAAACCCCTTTGACTGATGCCACTGATTAGATCTGACATTGCTGCTGCTGCAGCCGCTGCCGCCTGCTACTGCCGCCTGCTACTACGGGATTCTGTCCTGTCCACTCTTTTTTTAATGTGCCGCTGTTGGTGCTGCTACTACTTCTACCACCAATCCACCCCCAGTGCCGTCTGCTACAAGCAGGCCTGCCCCACCACAGGGCTTTGTCTGTGACTGTCCAGTCTGTTTTAATGTGCTGCTATTACTACTACTACCACCACCACCAGTGCTGTCCGTTGGCTACCTCTACTACCAGCAATACACCTCCACTGCCGTCTGCTACAAGCAGGCCTGAGGCCAGCCCCACCACAGGGCTTTGTCTGTGACCGTCCAGTCTGTTTTAATGTGCTGCTACTACTAATACCACCACCCTTGCTGTCCGTTGGCTACCTCTACTACCACCAATACACCTCCACTGCCGTCTGCTACCAGCAGGCCTGGAGGGCTTGCGAAAAGCAATTGCTTGTTGCTTTTACATCCATTTATGGATGAACCCCGGCAGGCATCTGCCAATAAAAAGGGTAAATTTTTGGAGGGCTTGTGAAAAGCCATTGCTTGTTGCTTTTACATCCATGTATGGATGAACCCCGGCAGGCATCTGCCAATAAAAAGGGTACATTTTTTAGGGCTTGTGAAAAGCCATTGCTTGTTGCTTTTACATCCATGTATGGATTAACCCCGGCAGGCATCTTCCAATAAAACGGGGAACATTTTTGGAGGGCTTGTGAAAAGCCATTGCTTGTTGCTTTTACATCCATGTATGGATGAACCCCGGCAGGCATCTGCCAATAAATAGGGTACATTTTTGGAGGGCTTGTGAAAAGCCATTGCTTGTTGCTTTTACATCCATGTATGGATGAACCCCGGCAGGCATCTGCCAATAAATAGGGTCAATTTTTGGAGGGCTTGTGAAAAGCCATTGCTTGTTGCTTTTACATCCATGTATGGATGAACCCAGGCAGGCATCTGCCAATAAAAAGGGTAAATTTTTGGAGGGCTTGTCAAAAGCCATTGCTTGTTGCTTTTACATCCATGTATGGATGAACCCTGGCAGGCATCTGCCAATAAAAAGGGTAAATTTTTGGAGGACTTGTGAAAAGCCATTGTTTGTTGCTTTTACATCCATGTATGGAGGAACCCCGGCAGGCATCTGCCAATAAAAAGGGTACATTTTTGGAGGGCTTGTCAAAAGCCATTGCTTGTTGCTTTTACATCCATGTATGGATGAACCCTGGCAGGCATCTGCCAATAAAAAGGGTAAATTTTTGGAGGGCTTGTGAAAAGCCATTGTTTGTTGCTTTTACATCCATGTATGGAGGAACCCCGGCAGGCATCTGCCAATAAAAAGGGTACATTTTTGGAGGGCTTGTCAAAAGCCATTGTTTGTTGCTTTTACATCCATATATGGATGAACCCCGGCAGGCATCTGCCAATAAAAAGGGTACATTTTTGGAGGGCTTGTGAAAAGCCATTTCTTGTTGCTTTTACATCCATGTATGGATGAACCCCGGCAGGCATCTGCCAATAAAAAGGGTACATTTTTGGAGGGCTTGCACTCAAAAGTCATTGCTTGTTTATTTTACATCCATGTATGGATGAGCCGTGGCAGGCATCTGCCACCATAAAGGGTAAATTTTTTGAGGGCTTGTCAAAAGCCATTGCTTCTTCTTTTACCACCTTATATGTATGAACCCTGGCAGGCATCTGCCGCCAAAAATGGTTAATTTTTGTACCTTTTTTAACAATGCATTAAGCATACAACATGCACAAGTGCAGTGGTTTCTGTTAGTTATCACCGTGTCCCATCCGTTTTCCTATAGCCATACATGTTGGCATAACTTTGACACTAACTTTGCCTTAAAGACAGCTCAAAAGTACTTGGATACACTCATGGGTGACCTAAGAGTGTTATACAGGGCTTCTAGGGCTTTTAAACAGTGTCATACATGATTTTTAGGGGCTTTCTTGAATTACAGGTTCGGTCAGAACTAGTTTGGTCCAAATCAAACTTTTTCATGAAATTCGGCGAACCAGCCGAACCAAACTTTTCATAAGTCTCTAGTTACAATGTTAATAAAATGGGACAGTGGCGTAGCTATAGGGGTCGCAGCGGTCGCAATTGCGCCTGGGCCCCGAAGCCAGGGGGCCCGCGGCCCCCCCCCGCACGCATCAATTAAATGTTACTATAGTAACTTGGGCCGCGGGCCCCTGTTAGTATAGTAACTGACAGTACTTACCCGCCTGGTTCCGGAGCACAGCGCACAACATCCCCGACCCTGGAAAGAGTAAGGACCTCCGCTGCGGCTGAAGAGGAGGGTAAGATTAATATCCCTGTCTGCTGAAGCTGATAGGTCGGGGTCCGACTCCCAGGACAGCTGTTTTAAAGGGGCCGCAGCGCACTTACGAGAGCTGCTTCCCCTTCATTCCGGTCACTTGCTCACACTGTGAAGCCGTGTCGGCGATTCACAGTGTGAGCAAGTAAGGGAAATGAAGGGGAAGCATTTCTCGTACCAGCGCTGCGGCCCCTTTAAAACAGCTGATTGGCGGGATCCCAGGAGTCGGACCCCGACCTATCAGCTATTGATGGCCTATCCCGAGGATAGGCCATCAATGTTTAGGGGCTGGACAACCCCTTTAAGCCTACAATGTAGCGGGTATAAAGGGCCCATGAGACAGAATCACAGATTGTGTGATCCTATCTGCTGGGCCCTGTATCTAAACCAATCACATGGTAGGCTTAAATACAGGGCCCATGAGTGATCCTGTCTGCTAGGCCCTGTATCTAAGCCAATCACATGGTAGGCTTAGATACAGGGCCCATGTGTGATCCTGTATAGGCCCTGTATCTAAGCCAATAACACGGTAGGCTTATATACAGGGCCCCAGCAGACAGTAATCTAATACTTTATAAGATGACTGTCTGCTGGACCCTGTATCTAAATCTACCTTGTGGTAGGCTTAGATACAGGGCCCAACAGACAAAATCACACATAGGCCCTGTACCTAAGCCTACCACATGTGTTACTAATAGTTTTTTTTGTGTTTGTGTTTTTTTACAGGTACGGTCCTTGGACTGTGTCGAATTCGAGGACTACTTAGATGACGGCTTTTTTTTATTATCAATAAAATGGTTAATGAGGGTTGTGTGTGGGTTTTTTATTTCAATAAAATATTTTTTCTATCTTTTTGTGTTTTTTTTTAACTTTATTACTATCGCCTTAGTAATGGACGTCGGCTGATTGACAGCGTCCATTACTAAGACGGGGCTTAGTGTTAGCCGATGCAGAGGCTAACACTAGCCCCCATTTTTACCCTGGTACCCACAGCCACCAGGGGTGCCGGGAAGAGCGATCCAGTACTTGACCATCTGTAGTGATGGTCGGATACTGAGGCGGCCGCGGGCTGGTTTTATTAGGCTGGGAAAGGCCAGAAACAGTGCCCCCCCCCCACCCCCCAGTAATGCTAGCCTGCTGCTGCTTTATTGTATCTGGCTGGTTATGAAAAACCCACGTCATTTTAAAAGAAAAAAATAATAATTTGAAAGAACTATGTGGGGTCCCCCCCAATTTTCATGACCAGCCAGATACAACAGAGCAGCAGCTGCCTAGCATTACCAGGGTATGAAGGACCACTGTTTTTGGCCTTCCGTAGCTTAATACTATCAGCCTGCGGCTGCTCCAGTGCCCGACCAACACTACAAATGGTCGGGTACTAGTTCGTACCCGTCTCTTCCCAGTACCCCTGGTGGCGGTGGTACCAGGGTAATAATGGGGGTTAGTGTTAGCCTCTGCACCGGCATAAAATTAAGCCCCGCCTTAGTAACGGACGCTGTCAATCAGCTTGCAGCTATTACTAAGGTGGTAATAAGAAAGTTTAAAAAAATACAAGGACATAGAAAAAATATTTTATTGAAATAAAAAACACACACAACCCTCATTAACCATTTTATTGAGAATAAAAAACCGCTGTCATTGAAGTAGTCCTCGAATCCAACGTAGTCCAATGACCGAACCTGTAAAATAACACAAACACACAAAAATAATTAGTAACACATAAAGAAGCAAAACAATTATTATTCTTACCTTTCCTGGGTCCAGCGCTGGAGCCACAATGTCAGCGAGCTGGGCCCTATATCTAAACCTATCATGTGTGATACTGTCTGCTGGGCCCTATAGCTAATCCAATCATGTGTGATACTGTCTGCTGAGCCACTGTATCTAGTCCTATCCATAGCTATAGGGTCGTAGTGCTATAGATATGCTGTCTCCTATACACACATATACACACACACACACACACACATATACACACACACATTTTATTGGGAGGGGGGACATATGTATTGGGGCTATTTCCCCTGACATTTTAAGACCTTAGTGACGTCCCTGGCTGCTAGTGCTGCATTATTGGGTCACTTAGGAGACCCAGCGATGCAACTGAAAGCTGCGGGCTGTCGGCCATGAGAAGTTTGCGGGGGAGGTGCCCAATAAGAACTTTTGCATCAGGGCCCATGAGCCTTTAGCTACGCCCCTGGAAAGGGAGGAGTCACAATGGTGCTAATTTTGTCTAGGTGTCTTCCCCCCTGTGTTAGCAGAGGAATATAAATAAAGCTGCATGAACCGTCACCCAATCAGTATCTGGACCAACACGGATATAAAATACATGGTGATGCAACAAGAGGAGGTAGTTGAGGACAGGGTCGATTATAGTTACATGACATAGAACTCTTTGAAGTACATTGATTGTATAATAGTGTCATACAATAATTGGATTATGACATTGATTGTTGGTGGATCTCATTAACACATGAATGCCCGAAGCAAGTACTGTATTATATATTCATATGTTAATCACACTTTTAGATGCTCTTTTGTTTATGTGCATTGGGTATTCATGTGTTACTGAGCTAAGCTATCATTTAAAATAAAAAACCCGTAATATTATCTGTCAATAGAAATTTGTTGAAGGTTTCAGGTAGTAACAGCAAAAACATGACGATAAATCACAAAAATGCAACATTTTGCATTTCGGATTATAAAGCCAATGATAGGGCTCATTCACACTCGCTTATGAATATATGGATCAAATACAGATGCACAATACATATATATATATTTTTTTTTACAATTTGTTCCATTTTTGTTTCTGTATTGTGATTGTTTTTGCTTTATAGTGTGTTCTAAATTATCCATTTTAAAATCAATATTTGTTCAGTTTTTTTGTTAAAGGATTAACTATTTTATGCTGTTATTGTAATGTTGTTGAAATACGAATGTAAAAAACAGAGCAAATACGCACTATGCAAAAACGGAACATGAATTTTTAACTTCAACCCATTAACTTCTACAGGTTTAAAACGGTAACATGCTGTGCATTCAAAAAGTGCCATGTGAATAAAGAACTGTAAGTATAAAAAAACGGAAATGTTAATAAAACCATTTAAATTTCTTGCCACCATTTTAACTAAAAAACAATACAACTAATTAATACAGACCAGAAATCCGGAAGTGTGAATGAACCCTTAGGGTATGTTCACACGGGGTCTTTTGCCGAGTTTTTTTACGCGGAAACCGCGTCGCAAAACTCGGCAGAAACGGCCCGAGAACGCCTCCCATTGATTTCAATGGGAGGCGTCGGCGTCTTTTTCCCGCGAGCAGTAAAACTGCCTCGCGGGAAAAAGAAGCGACATGCCCTATCTTCGGGCGCTTCCGCCTCCGACCTCCCATTGACTTCAATGGGAGGCAGGAGAAAGCGTGTTTTATGCCCGCGGCGCTCAATGGCCGCGGGCGAAAAACGGCGCGATAATTGCTGTTCACACGGAGTATTTTGGGGGAGGAATATCTGCCTCAAAATTCCGTTTGGAACTTTGAGGCAGATATTCCTCCCCCAAAATACTCCGTGTGAACATAGCCTTAGGTCTCTTTCAAACGGCAGTATTTTGGTCAGTGTTTTGCATGAGTATTTGGAAGCCAAAACCAGGAGTGGGTCCATAACATGGAAGATCTTTCCATTATAGTTTTTCTCTGTGTAGGATCCACTCCTAGTTTTGACTTCCAATTACTGAAGCAAAATACTGACCAAAATTCTGCCATCTGAAAGAGGCCTTAGGGCAGGGCCAGACGTGGCGGAATTGCTGTGGAATTCCGCAGCGGACAGTCCGCAGTGGAATTCTCCATCGGCCGTTTTTTACAGTTGTTTCAATACATTTTTAGGCAAGTTAGTTCAGACGTTGTGGAAAACTCCGCTGCGGACCATAGGCTGCAATGCAAAAACTGAAATCTGAGGCAAGTCTGCTGTCTTTTCTGCAACGTCTGAATTACCTGTCAAATATGCAAATGTTGGTGCAGATTCGTTGCGTAATTGCCCCAAATCTGCACCAACATTTGCAGAGGAAAAACTCCGCCACGTCTGGCCGTGCCCTTAGTCTAAGATGGAGATTCAGTATAAATTTTTAGATTTTGTTTAGCAATATTAATTTAAAGAATTCGTAATCGTAAGTATAGCATACAACACACTATTATATAACTTATAGCCTGAAGCTGATTTGAACACAATAATGCAGCACAAAAATGATACTATTATTTGAAATTTATTACTGGAATTTTATTACATTTGCATGAAATTATAGTGAACTGTATGGTTCCCTGTTCCTTGTGATCAACAGATGTGACAATTATTTCTGAATATAGAACTGAAAAAAATAAATTGTTTATGTTATGGAGGAGATATTACATTGAATGGAACATAACATTAAAACTTTATTAATATAAGCTTCATATGGTTTTAGTCCCCTTTATACTATATATACACATATATATATATATATATGTATATATATAAAAGTCCGAATACAATGTCAGCCGCACAGCCTTGTAAATCATAGGTGGGTGCCGACCTGCCCAGGTCAGGGCTAACAGACCTGCTCCAGAAGAATCCAAAAATCAGGCAGCACTCCAAGGTATAAGCAAGGTAGAAAAAGGTGCTTTATTGGTCCATATACACATGACGTTTCAGCTCAACACAGGAGCCTTTCTCAAGTGAACAGATTCATATCATGACCACACATTTATAGGAGAATCAATGTTATAATGGCACTACTTTTTTATAACATTGGTTGGTGTTGAGCTGAAACGTCGTGTGTATATGGACCAATAAAGCACCTTTTTCTACCTTGCTTATACCTTGGAGTGCTGCCTGATTTTTGGATTATATATATATATATATATATATATATATATATATATATATATATATGGGTAATAATCATATAAGTTTCCTTGAATAAAGTCTTTGCAATCCGGCTTTTATTTCTGGATGAATTATAACTATATATAACTATATTTAACTATATTTAATTGGCTTCTTTTAAATAAATAAAAAATATATAAATAAATTATACCACCATAGATAAAGGCTATGTACAACTTTGAATGGTTATTTATTATTATTATTATTATTATTATTATTATTATTATATTATTATTATATTATTATTATTATTATTAAATCAATGTGTTTTAGGTTTCTTTCACACTACTGTTAGTATCCGTTTACCCCTCTTCCGTCAGAGGAAGAGAGGATCGAAAAATTAAATGGAAACAAAAGTTCTGCAGACTGCACTTTTGCTTCCGTCAAAAAAATGGAAGACAAACGGAAAGCAACTGAAACAAAAGAATTACCATTGAAATCAGTGGTAATTCACTGTTTCTTTCCGTTTTAATCTTTCTATCCTCTCTTCCTCTGACGGAAGAGAGGTAAAAGTATACTAACTGTAGTGTGATCTTAGCACCTTATTTTAAGCACTTTATGAATTGACTTTTAGCTTAAATTTCTTTTACTTTTTACGATACAGCTGCTATGTATCCTGTGACATAGAAGCTGAATTGTTCTCTCTCAGTCGATTCCGTCAACTTAGTTCTGATCGATATTAGAGACACACAGAACCCACTCTCAGTCAAGCCATCAGTTTAACTGAACTGATGGAATTGGCTAAGAGTGAACATACAGCTTTTATGTATACAGGATACAAAAAAGCTGTATCGTAAAAAGTCAAAAAACATTTTGATAAAATTCCATTTAAAAAGTGCTTAAAATCACATAAAACATTGATTCAAGGGGAAAAAAACAACATTTGAAGGTGCATATAGCCTTTAACCAAGCCAACTGAACATAAATGCCTTCTCTCCATTTATGAACCAGATTTAAAAAAAAAAAAATGTTCTGTATTTTTTCATTTTTACATACGGTCATGTTAATTACACTATTCAGCTTTTTAGTGCACCATATTATAATTATTGTATGCAAAGCAACAGAGTCAAAACTTGAGTCTCCTGGGCCCCAATGCCACATTTTTAGCAGGGTCCCCCACCTACCATGTGTCCTTTGTAATACTGGTCTCCTATTATGTAGCAGAGCAGGACCCCAATAAGCAACAGGGTCATGATCAGTGGTGTAACTACCGCTGTAGCAGCCGTAGCAGCTGCTACGGGGCCCGTGGCATGAGGGGACCCGTGCCACCCGCCCACATGGACCCCCCATGCCCAGTGGCACCGCTATCAGCCGTTGTGGCTGCTACAGTGGTAGTGACGCCCCTACGGGGCCCGCGCCGCCCGGCCTCTAACATTTATGTGACGGGCGGCAAGGGCTCCCTCATGCCCTGTGGCGCCGCTAGCACCGGGGGGGGGTTGGGCCCGGTGCTAGCGACAGCCACATTCACTTGTATCTGCGTCCTCTGTAGATAGCGTCCACCGTAGCTGCCACTAGGGGCTGAATCCCCGGCCAGAGGTAGCCAACACTTTGACCAGGGATACAGCTCCTAGTGGGAGCTACAGTGGCGCTATCCACAAGAGGGGGTGCTGCTATCTACAAGAGGGGGTGCTGCGATCTACAAGAGGGGGAGGCAAAGAATAAAAAGAGTGAGAGAGAGACACAGACGCTGCTGCTTCTAGTGAGTGTTTCACTGTCTCCCCCTCCCCTCCTAATAGACTTCTATGGCACCTATAACCTAATTTGTTAATGAATTATATGAGCGAGTAAATATTTAAAGAGGCGGGAAAGGATTATTATGAGTCGACAGAGAGACATTTCTCTGCAATAAGATCTATTACAAAGTTTCTTATCTTTGCTTGTACTATTGATGTTTGGAAAGTTGTTTCATAATCGGCAGTACAGTAGGGGTGTTAAGCCTAGATTTCAATCCTGGATCTGCCCCTGCTGTAAGGCTGGGCTTAGATACCAACACAGGTAAAAGATTACCGCAACTGTGATACCACTGCAAAAAGGCTGTCACGAGCATTTAATTTTGTATCTTTTTTTTTTTTACCAAAATCAGTGGTGCCTACAGGAAGGAGAAGTATAACTAAAATCTTTATACATCTCTAATATTTTGGATCTATTTCCAATTTTGACAAAACAAAATAAAAGGTAAAAACTGTATGGAAATATGTTGGCTTGTCTGTGATTTTTAATCCAGATTTTTATTCCAGTTGTAAGTAGAAAACTCAAAGCAGGATGCAACTCCATTTTTTTAAATCTTTTTTTCATTCTTTATTAAGCAAAAATGTTAATATTCATTTATAGACATATACAATACCCTGTGTAAAGCCCCTTTTAACCTTACCACCACTCACCCCTAAAAGAAAAGAGAAAGGATTTTTTTTTTTAATGGACTCAACATATGAGCAATTTATTAATGTCTGGAGTTACAGAACTGAACCACGGTTTCCATGCTTTCACAAATTATTTATGAGTATGAGTATTTATACATGAAATACCTTTATAGTGTATGATAGTTAAAGTGTAGCTAAACGTTCGACAAACTTCTGACATGTCATAGTGACATGTCAGAAGTTTGGATTGGTGGGGGTCCGAGCACTGAGACCCCCACCAATCGCTAGAACGAAGTAGCTGAAGCACTCATGTGAGAACTCAGCTGCTTCGTTTCTGTTTGGCTTTTTCCAGAAAGCCGATGTATCGGAGTACGGGCTCATAGACTTTGTATTGAGTCTGTACACCGATACATTTATTTCCGGAAAAAGCCAAACAGACATGAAGCAGCTGAGCCCTCACACGAGTGCTTCAGCTGCTTCATTCAAGCAATTGGTGGGGGTCTCCATGCTCGGACCCCCACCAATCCAAACTTCTGACATGTCACAACGACATGTAAGAAGTTTGCTGAACATTTAGCTACACTTTAACACTGTTTTTACCAGTATGAACATTTTGGGGTGTCCTCCGTTATCTAGTCTTTATAGTGGACCTGCCACCAGTTCAGTAAAGCCCAATTTCCTACCTCATGTCATAGGCGCTATCACGCTCATGATGTCAGTGTAATTTGTATCCCAATCCATTTTTTCTTTCTGAGTTTTGAGCCATATTCTTATTATGCTAATTAGGCTATACTAGCCAAAGGGGCAGTCATTCTGATGTTTCTCTGGGGGCAGAGTCTGTTCACCTTTTTGTGGTGTTGTGTGGTGATCTTTGTTGCTGTGGTGCTGTATCTGTGGGGGGACGTGGCCCAGAGCAAAGGTGGCTTAGACTGGCATCATGCTGCTAGTCTCCTGGGTTGCTCCCAGTCTCTTGGGTTGCTCCCTCTACGGGTACTGTACTGCAGCGGAACTGGTTGCCATGCAATACTGCACCTGATATAGTAGGGACCCACTTAAAAGAGATAGCCGTGAAGTGGCAAGTGGCAAGTGGGCTTATACAGTTTATACAGTTTGATAAAAATTTAAAGTAAAGTACATTTTTAAATTTCGCTGAGCCGCAATAGATCAAGTATAGCAAAGTGAATGTGAGGTATAGGTTTTCTTCTCTCCCCTTGTGAATATATAAAGTCTTTCTTTTTTCTGGTACCAGCCTCCAACCCCTTTGGCCCAGGTGTTTTTAAAGTGCAGGAGACTGCATAAGGGTTTCTACCTATTTGTTCTCAATTTGGCAACAGAGACTACAAGGAAAGGTGAGCTTTTTCCATCTGTTCACGTTTTTGTGGTGTTGTGTGGTGGTCTTTGTTGCTTTAGTGCTGTATCTGTGGGGATAGGTGCCCCAGAGCCAAGGTGGGTTAGTCTGACAACATGAGTGCTGCTAGTCCCCTGGGTTGCTCCCTCTATGGGTCTGTGTTGCAGCGGCACTGGTTGCCATGCGATACTGCACTTGATAGAGTAGGGATCCACTTAAAAGAGGTCGCCGTGAAGTGGCAAGCGGGCTTATACATAACTTAGAACCTCATGTTCATACATTTTTACATTTTTCTGAGCCAAAATATATCAAGTATAGCAAAGGGAATGTGCAATCCAGTTTTTCTTCTCTCCCCTTGTAGATATGGGGTAGGATATGGGGCTTTACTGAACTGATGACACATCCACTATAAAAAAAAATCTAGATTACACCCTAAAATACATAAAATCAAGTCCACGTGTACTGTATATACATACACTACCGTTCAAAAGTTTAAGGTCACTTAGAAATGTCCTTATTTTTGCAAGAAAAGTACAGTTTTTCTCAATAAAGATAGCATTAAATTAATCAGAAATACACTCTATAAATTGTTAATGTGCTAAATGACTATTCTAGCTGCAAACGTCTGGTTTTTCATGCAATATCTACATAGGTGTATAGAGGCCCATTTCCAGCAACCATCACTCCAGTGTTCTAATGGTACATTGTGTTTGCTAACTGTGTTAGAAGGCTAATGGATGATTAGAAAACACTTGAAAACCCTTGTGCAATTATGTTAGCACCGCTGTAATCAGTTTTGCTGTTTAGAGGAGCTATAAAACTGACCTTCCTTTGAGCTAGTTGAGAATCTGGAGCATTACATTTGTGGGTTCGATTAAACTCTCAAAATGGCTAGAAAAAGAGAGCTTTCATGTGAAACTCGACAGTCTATTCTTGTTCTTAGAAATGAAGGCTATTCCATGCGAGACATTGCCAAGAAACTGAAGATTTCCTACAATGTTATGTACTACTCCCTTCAGAGGACAGCACAAACAGGCTCTAACCAGAGTAGAAAGAGAAGTGGGAGGCCCCGCTGCACAACTGAGCAACATGATAAGTACATTAGAGTCTCTAGTTTGAGAAATAGACGCCTCACAGGTCCTTAACTGGCAGCTTCATTAAATAGTACCCGCAAAACGCCAGTGTCAACGTCTGCAGTGAAGAGGCGACTCTGGGATGCTGGCCTTCAGGACAGAGTGGCAAAGAAAAAGCCATATCTGAGACTGGCTAATACAAGGAAAAGATTAATATGGGCAAAAGCACACAGACATTGGACAGAGGAAGATTGGAAAAAAGTGTTATGGACAGACGAATCGAAGTTTGAGGTGTTTGGATCACACAGAAGAACATTTGTGAGACGCAGAACAACTGAAAAGATGCTGGAAGAGTGCCTGACGTCATCTGTCAAGCATGGTGGAGGTAATGTGATGGTCTGGGGTTGCTTTGGTGCTGGTAAAATGGGAGATTTGTACAAGGTAAAAGGGATTTTGAATAAGGAAAGCTATCACTCCATTTTGCAACACCATGGACACCTGTGGACAGCGCTTGATTGGAGCCAATTTCATCCTACAACAGGACAATGACCCAATGCACACCTCCAAATTATGCAAGAACTATTTAGGGAAGAAGCAGGCAGCTGGTATTCTATCTGTAATGGAGTGGCCAGAGCAGTCACCAGATCTCAACCCCATAGAGCTGTTGTGGGAGCAGCTTGACCGTATGGTACGCAAGAAGTGCCCATCAAGCCAATCCAACTTGTGGGAGGGGCTTCTGGAAGCATGGGGTGAAATTTCTCCCGATTACCTCGGCAAATTAACAGCTAGAATGCCAAAGGTCTGCAATGCTGTAATTGCTGCAAATGGAGCATTCTTTGACGAAAGCAAAGTTTGAAGGAGAAAATTATCATTTGAAATAAAAGTAATTATTTCTAACCTTGTCAATGTCTTGACTATATTTTCTAGTCATTTTGCAACTCATTTGATAAATATAAGTGTGAGTTTTCATGGAAAACACAAAATTGTCTGGGTGACCCCAAACTTTTGAACGGTAGTGTATATATAGTGAATTTTTTCCAATTGTGCCGTTTGGCATTGAGAACATTTATCCGTCTCTCTATGACCTATTTTGTTTTTACTTAGTAGTGGTATAATGAACTCTGTGTAGTGAGGCCCTCTAAGACACAAATATAGACATCTGGAGCGCCATGCCTAAGACATTATTCCACTGCTCCTCCGACATACAACCCAGGTCTCTACTCTTTTTTCCCCTAAGATTTGCCAGTTCCAGAACACCTGTATTTTTTGTTAATAGTTGATACAGCCTTGTTGTCCCGTTCATTACACGTGTAGATTTAAGAATAAACTCCAATCTCTCAAAATTATCTCGGTTTGCCTTGTCTAAAATATCCTGGGCTTTCATAGCTGATATCTAAGTCACAATTATAGACAAACACAATTTAACTGAACTAATAACACAAAGAGTTGTACTGTCTTTTATTGAGCACATTGAGTAAACCTCCACAGTGCCAGGGAAAACTGGGAGGTTTCCAAATGAATACTTATTTTTTATAGATATTTTTTATTTAATTATTCCATTAACATTCTGCATTTCCATTACCATAATTCAATCATAAACAGAAAAAAAGGAAATACAATACCAATCTACTATCCTCCACTTTTACAAATTGGTTGAGTAGTTAATTGCCCCATATAGAGGTAAAGGAAACATACCTAAATACCAATTTATGTTTCACCCCACACCTCATGCAGCATGCTAAAGACTTTATACCTCGAAGACATCTTACTAAAGCATCCTGTCCCTAAAACCTGGAATATATTCTCCCTCGGTTCCGGGCCTCCCGAAGTCAACATCAATCTATTTGCTGCTGAGTATTCACAATCAATTGAATCTGTGAAGATAAGAAATACAGCCTAAAATTGGGTGAATCAAAAAACCTCCCTCCACCACTGGGTGACATAATTTACTATATTTAATACAAGTTTTCTTACCCCACCATATTAGATCATTGACAATTGATTCCAGCATGATAAAAATCTTACCCGGAATCCAAACTGGGGAATTTCTAAATATATACAGCCCCATAGGTAATATAACCATTTTGATCAGGGCAATCCCTGAGGCCCTGGACAAAGGGAGACAATTCTAAGTCTTTACCTTACTTCTTAGAGACCCTATTAGGGGGAGAATATTTAAAGATGTATAATCTTCACATTTTGTTGAAATGACAATGAACAAATAACGAATCTGATCCACAATTTGGAGACCTCCATAAATCTGATTGGCTAAATCTCTACCCGAAAAGGGGAGGGACATTGATTTTGACCAATTAATCTGGATACCCAACAGAGCCCAAAACTCCTGATACACGCGAACGACATGGTCCTCATCCGACGAATGCCTAAGATACAGGAGCATGTCGTCCACGTACAAGAACATTTTTTCAAAACAAAAACCCTCTAATACCTGGGTCTGCCCTTATCTTCACAGCAAGCCATTCAATAAAAATTGCAAACAAAAAAGGGGATAAAGGGCATCCCAGTCAGGTATCTCTAGCTAATACAAAGAATGGTGAATTTATCTTACTCACACCCACCTAAGCCCGGGGGGGTCCTATGCTATGCATGAGCTTAATCCAGGCAGCAACGTTTTCTCTTAACCTCGGGAGAATTACCCACAAGAACTCCCAAATGACTGAATCAAACGCCCTTACTGCATTGGTTGAGAGAAGTCCCCCTTCCACCGCATAATTCTCTCCATGCTGCAAATTAGTGAAAACTTTATGTAAATTGTAATTAATAGCTTTGTCCGGAATGAATCCTGCCTGATCTGGATGGATAATATCCTCAATAACAGAGGCCAACCGGTTCGCCAGAACCTTAGCTACTAGCTTAATATCACAGTTTAAGAGAAAGATCGGACGGTATACCGATACAAGGAGTGGATCCTTATCTTTATTTAAAGAGAAAACTTCACCTGCCCATACATGTGCAGCTGAGTGCAGCATGTAATAGGCAGAGCTGTACAAACCCTATCTCACTATACATTTTTTTTCCTATCTTTCTCCGTTATTTAGATATCGGTGCCGTTATATTTGGCGCTCGATATTTAACCCCTTAAGGACGCAGCCTAGTTTTGGCCTTAAGGCTCATCGCCCATTTATCAAATCTGACATATTTCACTTTATGTGGTAATAACGTCGGAATGCTTAAACCTATCCAAGCGATTCTGAGACTGTTTTCTCTTGACACATTGGGCTTCATGTTCGTGGTAAAATTTGGTCGATATATTCAGTGTTTATTGGTGAAAAATTGCAACATTTAGAGAAAATTTAGAAAGAATTTAAATGCATCTGCTTGTAAAACAGACGGTTATACCACCCAAAATAGTTACTAGTTCACATTTCTCCTGACGAAGCCGGTCTGCTTGGCGAAACGCGCGTCGAGGCGTCTTTTCATCCTTCCTTCTGGGTCGTCTGTTCCGCTCCCCATCATGTCTCAGGGTATGTGTCGGCATCGGGTTTCTACATGACATCATTCTTTGTCCTTCTATGTACTATTCTAGCTGTACCCTGCCTTACTATTTCTGCCCAGGTACTGTGTTAGGATTGTCTATAGCTCACTTCTATGTATCATATGCATAGATAGGATATATCTCTCTAGCTATCTGGGCACTGTTATTCCATGTGCACACTCATTTCCCTGTGGGTCATTTGAGTGGTTTTTGACTTCCCTAGGTTGGCTGACTCTGCATGTTCATGGTCTTTTACATCTGACCGTACAGTTTGTATCTCTATATATGGTTCATTCGTTTTTATTCCGTGATATCTGTTGTATCATTTCTAATAAAGATTGTTTACTTTTCTATATTATATAGTTTATTATCATTCTTAGGGCTATGTCCCTTTTGTGTTCGCTTTTGGTTGTTCACATTTCCCATATGCCTACTTTAGATTGGCATTGTTTTTTGAACATTCTTTTATTTTTCTTGGACGTTACAAGGCTTAGAACATAAACAGCAATTTCTCATATTTTTAAGAACATTTCAAAAGCCTTTTTTTTAAGGTACCTGTTCAGTTTTGAAGTGGCTTTGAGGGGCCTATGTATTAGAAACCCCCATAAAACACCCTATTTTAAAAACTAGACCCCTCAAAGTATTCAAAACAGCATATAGAAAGGTTTTTTTAACCCTTCAGGTGTTTCACAGGATTGAAAGCAAGGTGGAGGTGAAATTTGCAAATTTCATTTTTCTTGCTGAATTTCAATTTTATTTAAAAAAAATTCTGTAACACAGAAGGTTTTACCAGAGAAATACTACTAAATATGTATTTTCCAGATTCTGCAGTTTCTAGAATTGTCCCACATCTGGCTTTAGTGTTCTCGTGGACTAAAACACAAGCCCTAGAAGCAAAGAAGTACCTAGTGCATTTTGAGGACTCTTTTTATTATTTTTTTATTAGAATATATTTTAGGCAGCATGCCAGGTTTGAAGAGGTGTTGAGGTATCAAAGCAATGGAAACCCACCAGATGTGACCCCATTTTGGAAACTACACCCCTCAAGGAATTAATTTATGGTTGTTGTTATCATTTCTTATATTCACAGGGAACAAAATACCCCATCTTGTTGCCCAATTTGTCCTTAGTGCAGCAATACCCCATTTGTGGTGATAAACTGCCGTTTGGGCCCATGGGAGGGCTCCGAAGGAAAGGAGCGCTATGTGTTTGTTGGAGTCCAGATTTTGCTGGATTGGTTTTTGGGTGCCATGTCGCATTTGCAAAGCCCCAGAGGTATCAATACAATGGAAACCCACCAGAAGTGACCCCATTTTGGAAACTACACCCCTCAAGGAATTCATTTATGGTTGTTGTTATCATTTTGACCGCACAGTTTTTTCACAGTAATTATTTGAATTGGGCTGTGCAATTAAAACATTTTTTTTCCAATAAGATGTCATTTTTGATCAAAATTTCTTATTTTCACAGGGAACAAAATACCCTATTTTGTTGCCCAATTTGTCCTTGGTGCGGCAATACCCCATTTGTGGTGATAAACTGCCGTTGGGCCTATGGGAGGGCTCAGAAGGAAAGGACCACCATTTGGCCTACTGGAGCTTTTCTGGTGCTAAGTCATGTATGCAGAAGCCCCTGAGGTACCAGTACAGTTGAAACCCCCGAGAAGTGACCCCATTTTAAAAACGAAACCCCTTAAGACATTCATCTAGAGGTGTAGTGAGCATTTTGAGCCCACAGGTACTGTGTAAAAGATAATGCGCAGCAGATGGTGCAGAGTGAGATTTGCTATTTTTTATATACAGTGAAGGAAATAAGTATTTAATCCCTTGCTGATTTTGTAAGTTTGCCCACTATCAAAGTCATGAACAGTCTAGAATTTTTAGGCTAGGTTAATTTTACCAGTGAGAGATAGAAAATAAGAAAAAAAAAAAAAAAAAAACAGAAAATCACATAGTCAAAATTATATATATTTATTTGCATTGTGCACAGAGAAATAAATATTTGATCCCCTACCAACCATTAAGAGTTCAGCCTCTTCCAGACCAGTTACACACTCCAAATCAACTTGGTGCCTGCATTAAAGACAGCTGTCTTAAATGGTCACCTGTATAAAAGACTCCTGTCCACAGACTCAATTAATCAGTCTGACTCTAACCTCTACAACATGGGCAACACCAAAGGGCTTTCTAAGGATGTCAGGGACAAGATCATAGACCTGAACAAGGCTGGAATGGGCTACAAAACCATAAGTAAGACGCTGGGTGAAAAGGAGACAACTGTTGGTGTAATAGTAAGAAAATGGAAGACATACAAAATGACTGTCAATCGACATCGATCTGGGGCTCCATGCAAAATCTCACCTCGTGGGGTATCCTTTATCCTGAGGAAGGTGAGAGCTCAGCTGAAAACTAGACGGGGGGAACTTGTTAATGATCTCAAGGCAGCTGGGACCACAGTCACCAAGAAAACCATTGGTAACACATTACGCCGTAATGGATTAAAATCCTGCAGTGCCCGCAAGGTCCCCCTGCTCAAGAAGGCACATGTACAGGCCCGTCTGAAGTTTGCAAATGAACATCTGGATGATTCTGAGACTGATTGGGAGAAGGTGCTGTGGTCAGATGAGACTAAAATTGAGCTCTTTGGCATTAACTCAACTCGCCGTGTTTGGAGGAAGAGAAATGTTGCCTATGACCCAAAGAACACCGTCCCCACTGTCAAGCATGGAGGTGGAAACATTATGTTTTGGAGGTGTTTCTCTGCTAAGGGCACAGGACTACTTCACCGCATCAATGGGAGAATGGATGGAGCCATGTACCGTCAAATCCTGAGTGACAACCTCCTTCCCTCCACCAGGACATTAAAAATGGCTCGTGGCAGGGTCTTCCAGCACGACAATAACTCGAAACATACAGCCAAGGCAACAAAGGAGTGGCTCAAAAAGAAGCACATTAAGGTCATGGAGTGGCCTAGCCAGTTTCCAGACCTTAATCCGATCGAAAACTTATGGAGGGAGCTGAAGATCCGAGTTGCCAAGTGACAGCCTCGAAATCTTAATGATTTACAGATGATCTGCAAAGAGGAGTGGGCCAAAATTCCATCTAACATGTGTGCAAACCTCATCATCAACTACAAAAACGTCTGACTGCTGTGCTTGCCAACAAGGGTTTTGCCACCAAGTATTAAGTCTTGTTTGCCAAAGGGATCAAATACTTATTTCTCTGTGCACAATGCAAATAAATATATATAGTTTTGACTTTGTGATTTTCTGTTTTTTTTTTTAGATAATCTATCTCTCACTGGTAAAATTAACCTAGCCTAAAAAATCTAGACTGTTCATGTCTTTGACAGTGGGCAAACTTACAAAATCAGCAAGGGATCAAATACTTATTTCCTTCACTGTATATATATATATATATATATATATATATATATATATATATATGGCATGTCAGTGTCCGATATAGTGTGCCCAGCATGTGCCACCGGAGATATACACCACATAAGCTGTAATGTGGGTTCTCCCGGGTACGGCAATACCTTACATGTGGCTGTTATTAGCTGCCTGGGCACACGGCAGGGCTCTGAAGGAAAGGACCACCATTTGGCCTACTGCAGCTTCTCCAGTGCTAAGTCATGTATGCAGAAGCCTCTGAGGTACCAGTACAGTTGAAAACCCCTAGAAGTGACCCCATTTAAAAAAACGAAACCCCTTAAAACATTCATCTAGAGGTGTAGTAAGCATTTTGACCCCACATGTACTGTGTAAAAGATAATGCGCAGCAGATGGTGCAGAGTGAGATTTGCAATTTTATATATATATATGGCATGTCAGTGTCCGATATAGTGTGCCCAGCATGTGCCACCGGAGATATACACCCCATAAGCTGTAATGTGGGTTCTCCCGGGTACGGCAATAGACTACATGTGGCTGTTATCAGCTGCCTGAGCACACGGCAGGGCTCAGAATGGAAAGATGAGGGGGATAAGCTGTGCGGAGTGTATCAGGGTAAATGAAAAATTATGGGATGTATCATAAATTCGAAAACAATCTTTCATACAGAGCCCTGGTTTTTCGGGACACGTGTCGCATTGGTGTATTGTTTCCCTCCTTATCCCCCTCTTTGAGCAGACTCTGCACCTCTTTTGAGTTTTCCCTTCTTGCCAGTTTGTTGAACTTCTCCTGGAAAGTGTTGCCCTGGTACGATGCGTGTGGCCTCGCTTCCAGAAGTACTGGGTGCTCCCTCTTCTTCGTCCCTAAAAATTAGGTTCTTGATAACCACCTCTTGAAATTCCAGGAAAGTTCCCGTCTGGCCTGCACATCGACGTAGCACGTACGCATTATACAATGCCATCTGTATGATGTGCACGGCCAGCTTCTTATACCACACCCTCGATTTCCGCATGGCGCTGTAGGGCTTCAGGACTTGATCTGACAAGTCAACCCCTCCCATGTGCCTATTGTAGTCCAGGATGCAGTCTGGTTTGGGGGTCTCCGTACTGGTACCTCGTACAGCTACATGGGTGTGGCCATGTATTGTTGTCAATACAAGGACATCTCCCTTGTCCTTGTACTTGACACACAATATGTTGCTGCTAGATTGTGCCCTGCTCTCACCCCTTCTGAGTGTTTCCCCAAGCAGAGTCTTAGGGAGGCCTCTCAGATTTTTTCTAGAAGTGCCGCATGCAACAGTACTTCTGGAAGCGAGGCGCTTGAAGAGTGTGACGCTGGTATAAAAATTATCCAGGTAGAGGTGGTAACCCTGGTCCAGCAGTGGGTGCACCAAATCCCACACAATTTTTTCATTAATTCCCAGTAAGGGGGGGCATTCTGGGGGCTGAATACTGCTGTCCTTCCCTTCATATATCCTAAATTTGTAGGTATACCCTGATGCACTCTCGCACAGCTTATACATCTTCACGCCATACCTTGCCCTCTTACTCGGCAGGTACTGGCGGAATTGAAGCCTCCCTTTAAAATGTACCAGTGACTCATCAATAGAAATACACTTCTCGGGGGTATATGCTTGGGCAAACCGGGCACTGAAATGGTCTAATAGGGGTCTCAGTTTGTACAAACTGGGGTCATCTCGGGGTGGGCACTGCTCATTATCCGTATAATGTAAGAAGCGAAGTATTGCCTCATAACGCATCCTGGACATGGCCATACGGTACATCAGGGTGTGGTATAAGATGTCCGTGCTCCAGTAGGTCCTTTTTCAGAAGCCCCATGTTCAAGTGAAGTCCCCAGAACTGACCCAACTCTGCTGCATTTACAGGGGTCCACCTGTGGCATTGGCCATAAAATGATGTGGGGTTCTTAGTAATATACTGCTGGACATATAAATTAGTCTGGGAGACCATAAGATCTATAAAGTCATCAGTGAAGTAGAACTTGAAAAAGTCCATTTCACTGAGTCCTGCCGTATTCAATTTTATTCCTGAGCTGCCCGTGTACTCTGGGATTTGGGGCTCATAAATGTCTGGTGTGGGGGTCCAAATGGGGTCACTTCGCTCGGGGGCTTGAACTGCGGCGGGGAAATTTCGCCCTGGTTCCTCTTCTTCATCACTGGATGAGGAGGTGGATAAATAGAACAGAGTCTCACCATCCGACCACTCTGTGTCGGAGGCAAGAAATGAATATGCCTCTTCGGCACAAAATGTCCATTGGGACATGTTTGATTGCTTCCCTAACTAGGAACAATAGGCTGCTACCTAAACCAGCCCAAAAAATTGGTGTTTTTATAGAACGAGTGGGCTTCCTTGAGACTAAACCTAACTAGGGCGAGGGTTCCTAACACTAAATCTAACTAGATTTTATTTGAACTTCTCTAACACTAGACCTAAATACGGTGACGGGTGCATGACACTAAACCTATCTAGATTATTTAGAGCTTCCCTGATGCTAAACCTAACTACGGTGATGGACCCCTAACACTAGATCTAACTACGGTGACGGATTCCTGACGCTAAATTCCCTGACGCTATACCTAACTACGCTTTTTGACGGTTCCCTGACACTAACTAACCCTAATACTAGTGGCTCAGATCAACGTATATATTGTGGATTGTGCGGTCCATGTCTAGTTTCTCACAATGCTGATATTGTATAGTCTATCCTCCTCATTTCATTTGTTTTACTTGGTACCAGCACTCCACGCATTTGAAAAAATACCCAGCTGATTTTAATTTAGGAATTACCTCATAAGTGTTCCTGCTCTTGCTTGTGCTCTCAGTTGGCCACTGGGGGCGCATGGCAAGGTGAGCTCATTCCATCTGTTCACATGTTGTGGTGCTGTATAGTGGTGTCTGTTGCTGTAGTGCTGCACTTGTGGGGGGACGTGGCCCAGAGCCAAGGATGCTTGGCACGGTCTGTTAGCATGGGTGCTTTTGGACCACTGGGTTGCTCCCTCTGCTGGAGCGGTGCAGCGGTGGCGGGGGCTGCCATGCGGTGCTGCAGCCGATAGAGTAGGGACCCACTTTAAAGAGGTCGCCGTGAAGTGGCAGGTGGGCTTATACAGTTTGATCAAAATGTTTACAAAGAACCTCATGTTCATGTTTCTAAATTATGCCTAGCGGCCCAGATCAACGTATATATTGTGGATTGTGCGGTCCATGTCTAGTTTCTCACAATGCTGATATTGTATAGTCTATCCTCCTTATTTCATTTGTTTTACTTGGTACCAGCACTCCACGCATTTGAAAAAATACCAAGCTGATTTTAATTCAGGAATGACCTCATAAGTGTTCCTGCTCTTGCTTGTGCTCTCAGTTGGCCACTGGGGGCGCATGGCAAGGTGAGCTCATTCCATCTGTTCACATGTTGTGGTGCTGTATGGTGGTGTCTGTTGCTGTAGTGCTGCACTTGTGGGGGGACGTGGCCCAGAGCCAAGGAGGCTTGGCACGGTCTGTTAGCATGGGTGCTTTTGGACCACTGGGTTGCTCCCTCTGCGGGAGCGGTGCTGCGGTGGGGGAGGCCGCTATGCGGTGCTGCAGCCGATAGAGTAGGGACCCACTTTAAAGAGGTCACCGTGAAGTGGCAAGTGGGCATATACAGTTTGATCAAAATGTTTACAAAGAACCTCATGTTCATGTTTCTAAATTATGCCTAGTGGCTCAGATCAACGTATATATTGTGGATTGTGTGGTTGTTGCAGGAGAATATTGTTCCCATCCAGACACTCTGTCTTATGACCACATAAGATATACCTGGTAAATAGATATAGTATATACTGATATTATTCAGTGGTGTTCACCCTTTGAGGTGGCAGTATGCTCAGAAGCCATTTGGTCATAGATTCTTATCTACTGCCTTATTAGCATTACAATGGACCTTAGTACAGGAAGGAGCCATTGTAAACTGGATGTAGAGACAGCTGAGTATACTGGGAATAGATTTACCTATACTGTACAGATGCACATTGGAAGGTGTATGGGTGGTCATAAGGCGGAGTCAATGGAATGGGTGGGTTCAACCCGGGGATAGGAACATATAGTTCATGGGAAGCTCTTGGTGCTGCCTCTTTCCTGCCAGCCCTGGACGATCAGCACTTAACATCAGGCGCAAGCTAAGTTATATTATATGTGTGCTTTCTGTGTATGTATATAAGTATAATTATATTACAGCAGACTTTACATATGTACATAGAGATATTCTAGGAATCTTATGTGGATTATAGATGAGTAGATATATATATGCTCTTTAAGCATGAGTCTCTATATGTACATGTACTAATGGTCAGGCGCTGTATGTGGCTTTGGTTATGGTTCTAGTACCAGGAGACCGTATAAGGTTGGGACGTGGATTTATATTATATATACATACACATTACTAGTCACATGTGCAAAGTGTCCGGGGAAGGTAGGAACAGAGGCAGCTGTGTGTGGTTGTGTTGTCTATATAATGTATTGTATCTTGATGTAGTGTATATTGGTTTGTCACGTCTATGTTATGAGTAAAGTATTTTTATATATTTAAGTATCTGCGAGGGTTGTATGTTACTCCTGTGGTGTGTAAAAGACTGGAGTGTGTGCACATTGTGAACAATACAAAGTAAGCGGACTATATAGGAAACAGAGGTAACGGACTAGGAACGGAGAAAAGGGAGATAATACAGATAGTCATTTCCCCCCTTTAACAGCGGTCCATGTCTAGTTTCTCACAATGCTAACCCTAATACTAAACTAACCAGTTAAATTGTCTAAGTTAACAGATTTTTTTTTTTTTAAAAATTTAATTTTTATATATTTTTTTGTTTTATATGTTTTATAAAGAAAAAAAAGAAAAAAATAATCCCCAGGGACCAAGAAATTGGTCCTGAAGACTAGGAGGTCACTGACCAAAAACGTGGGAGGAACACAAGGAGGAAGGGTACAGAACTGGGCAGTAGATTGGGGAGGTGGGAAGCAGAAAAAAGTTGTTTTTTTTTTTCACTTTTATTTTTTTCACTTTTTTTCACTCTTTTTTTTTCTTTCCCTCTTCTCACAACCGCTCTGAATGCCTCGCTATCTTCAACAGAGGCGTTCAGGGCGGGTGCAGCAGGATGTGATGTCAGGGAGAGGAAGTGAAGAGACCGATCGCCACTATTGAACAGTTACTCACTAACTGACCAATAGTGGCGATCATGGAGGCGGGACCATCGCGACAGGTCCAGGCGTATTGAGCTGTGATAGCCTGCTGTCGGAAACAGGAGCTGTCACAGCTCGTGCACGCGCCGGTGGAAAATGGCGATGCATTTTTCCTGCGACGTAATATTCCGTTGCTGAACGCGAACGTAGGGGTCAGCGCGACAGAATATTACGTCGCTGAGCGTGAAGGGGTTAAATAATTCCCTGAACTGTCAATGCAGCGTGTAATTGGCAAGGGGGCATGTAACATCGCTGTGACTCTGTCCAATCAGCTACGGACCCACCTTCATGCCTCCCAGTGAAGGTGGGGTTTTGGGCTTGGTGTGAAGTGCTCTTTTTCCTCCAAATATAGTGTTGTGCATTTGTATTTAAAGACTATGTACACGTTTGAAAATCAAATTATTTTTTTTTTTAATAAAAAGATATATCAGTGTGTTTTGTGTAACTTTGTATATCCTTTTTATAAAAAAATATTTTTACTTTTTTAGATACAGCTGTCAGTTTCACAGACCTGATGGCTTCAGTGACAGCAAATCCTGTGTGTCTGTGTGTAATGTCCGTGGCTGCTGGCTGTCAGCTCCCGTCCCCTCCTGACAGCCACGAGTCAGCAAGCGCTGGCCCCAGCCTCAGGAGACGCCAGCGCTCGCGTCCACTCAACTCAGCTGGATCCCGTAGGGTGCGCGCGCACGCTCGTGCCCGCTCTTAAAGGGGCGGCGCACGCACCGGACCTTTTGATGAACTTTGAACCATGAGTACCCTGGAATATCAGAGGGGCCCAGCCCCCTGCTTCGATGCCTGAGCGTTGTTGTTGTTCCCTAGTTTGTCTATGTGATGGCCTCCTAGTGTGTTACCTGTACCTGTTCCTGTACCTGTTCCAGTTCCTGTTCCTGTTCCGGTACCTGTTCTTGTTCCCGGCATTCCATACCGACCTGCTCGAGCACTGTGCTGTGCCAAAGTCGTGTCATGCTGTATCCACGTCTGACCTGCTTAACCTCGCCTGACATCTACCTGCTGCCTAGTCCCAGCCGAGTCTGCCTTGCTGTTGTCTGAGCTGCCACAGCTCAGTGAACTGTAGACATTCACCTGCGCCCTGTTGGCCAGTTGCCTTACCGCTAAAGCGGTACGGCCCAGTAAGTCCCCAGACCCTTCGTGACAGTACGCTCAGGCCATGGACCCCGCTGGTCGATTCAAGACCATGACGACGTCACAGGAGATGCGATTGGATATGCTGGACCTCCGGTCTCGACAGGACCAACTCCTCCAAGCGTTAAACATCCTTGCACGTCGGTAGGAGGCACAAGCTCATACTACACCTCCTGGCAGTATTGATCCTCAGACTACACCTCTTGGCAGTGTTGACCTGCGTGTTTCTTTGCCACTTCCTGACCGCTATGATGGAGAAGCAAGTACCTGTCGTGGATTTCTTAATCAATGCCAGATCCACTTCAGCCTGTAAAGTAGGACATTTTCGTCTAATGGCGCAAGGGTCGCTTTCATAATTTCTCTCCTCACCGGCAAGGCTCTTGCATGGGCGAACCCTATCTAGGAGAGACAAGGTCCAGAAACCCTGCAACGGCTGCCACGCCGTTCCCCGCCATTCCCACGGCCTCTGCTCCGGTTCCGGTGCCCACCCTCATCAGCTGCTCGTCCCGAGCTCCACTTACCCGGTCCGGACGCTCCTCTGGCCCTGGACGGCGTCACGTGAGTGCAGCCATTACCTCCTTCCGCGGTCGGCATCCTCGATGTGCGGCTGCAGTCACTAGAGGGCACGCGCGCTGACTCGTCCTGCCTTAAAGGGCCAGCGCGCGCCTTAATTTCCAGAACTTCCTATTTAAGGTTCCTCCTCCCTTCCATCCCTGCTTGTTCAACCAAGTTCCCCCGGGAGTTCCCTGTGCCCTAGTTCCCTGTTTCCGTTCCTTTTGCCTTTTGTCTGGATTTCCCGTTACTGACCTCTGCTTGAACTTGTCTATCCTTGTCTGCCGCCTGCCTTGACCTACTGCTGCCATACCCGTTACGACGTCTGCCGCCTGCCTTGACCTATTGCTGCCATTCCCGTTACGACGTCTGATGCCTGTCCTGACCTCTGCCTATCCATCCGACTGCCTCTACCCGCTGTGCCAAGCGTTGCCTGGGTTCCACGCACCATCTCTCAGATGACACCGAGGATCCACGAACAAACCGGTAAGAACCGTTATAGGTTGAACAAGCCATGGATCCCCTTGACACAGCCCTGCCTGACACGGCTGATATGGCTCAGGAGCTTTCTAGACAACGAGTCCACCAAGATCAGCTGTTTCAGCTACTGCAGAACGTGTCCACTCGTTTGAACGAACTAGCACCTCCGGCGCCTCCGATACTACTACCCCCACCACAGCAAGCTCCTGTCTACAGTCCTGGACTACACCTACCTACGCCTGCCCGCTATGAGACCCCAAGACCTGCAGGGGATTTGTTAACCAATGCACCATCCACTTTGAAGTCATGGCACATCATTTTTCCTCAGACCTTCTGGGAGGGTCTGGCGGGCCGAATCAAGGAAGAACTTGCTGGCCGAGACCATCCACTACCCTAGCTAATCGTATAAATATACGTTTTCGTGAGAGACAACAGGAATCTGCTCGAGGCAATCAGACATCACGATTGGCACCAACCTTCCAAAGACCTCTTCTGGCCTCATCTTCCTCCCGGTCGGACAAACCCATGCAGGTGGAGAGAACAAGACTCACGCCTGAGGAGCGCCAGAATAGGCGCAAGTTGAATTTATGTCTGTATTGCGGTGGAAAAACGCACTTCGTCAGAGACTGTCCAGTGAGGCCGGAAAACTCCAACGCCTAGGGCAAGTAGGAGAGGCTACCCTAGGTGGAATACCTTCCCCTCAGAAGATGACCATACCAGCGAAGCTGTCCTTTGCAGGAACCACTTTCGATGTTCAAGCCTTCCTAGATTCCGGATCCGCTGGGAATTTTCTGTGCCAGTCCTTGGTAAATCGCTACCAAATCCCAGTGCAAATACTCTCCAAACCGTTGTCCATTGCTTCTGTAGATGGGAAACTCCCACAGGAAACAATCTATCTCGTCACCGAGCCCATTCTCCTGTTAACAGGGGCGCTGCACCAGGAACATATCTCCTTCTATGTGTTAAATAACTCTCTGAACCCTTTGCTTCTAGGTCTACCGTGGTTGCAGAAGCACTCTCCTGTTATTGACTGGACTGGAGGTCAAATTACCCGCTGGAGTGACTTCTGTCACCAACATTCTCTGCTATCTATTTGCCCACCTATGCCTCAGTCTGCAGAACCTGACTCAGCAGGACTTCCTACTCCATACAAAAGCTTCTCGGATGTCTTCTGCAAGCAACAAGCCGAATCGCTGCCTCCTCACAGGCCATACGACTGTGCCATAGACCTGGTTCCCGACGCCATGCCTCCCAGAGTTAGAGTCTACCCTTTGTCTTTGCCCGAGACTGAGGCCATGTCTAGGTATGTCCAAGAAAATCTGGAGAGAGGGTTCATCCGGTAGTCCTCCTCTCCTGCTGGCGCAGGATTTTTCTTTGTGGGAAAAAAAGATAGCTCCCTGCGTCCTTATATTGATAACCGAGGATTAAACAATATCGCATTAAAGAACATGTACCCGTTACCATTGATCTCAGAACTCTTTGACCGTCTACAGGGGGCGAAAATCTTCAGCAAACTAGACCTTCGTGGAGCTTATAATCTCATCCGTATCCGTGAGGGAGACGAATGGAATACCGCCTTCAATACTCACTGTCACGATGCGGGGTGTGGACCCACTGGGCCGTACCGCATAGCGGGATGGCAGCTGGCCAAACAGGTAGGTATAGAGTTCAATTAGTTCAGCGAGGGTACCTGAGACAATCGTAGGCAGTAGCGAGGCAGGCACGTCCAGGACCAGGTGGAGGGAAGTCGTCAGGTGAGGCGTAGCAGATGAAGCGTAGGCTGTAGCACAGTACGGCAAATAGCACGGCAATAGCACTAGGTAGCACGGGAACAGGATACAGGAACAAGGTACACTGGGAAACTGGAAGACACTGGGAGACCATAAGCATGACAAACAATGGGTAACAAACGACGCTCTGGCAAAGAGCAAGGAGACAGAGCCCCTTTTTATAGCCCAGGGCATCCTGGGCTAGATTGCAGAGTTCCTGCAAAAATGCGTGCACTGGCCCTTTAAGGCCATGCACGCGCGGGCGCGAATGCACAGGCGCACGCACCTGCCGGAGACACTCTGAGTCCGGAAGTGAGTGCCGACGCCTGACAGGAGGACGACGCTGCAACGAGGTAAGTTGTCCATGGCCACGGCCGTCGAGGTTAACGACCGAACGACGGACCGTGGCCATAGACGTTACACTCGTGATGGGCATTTTGAATACCTCGTCATGCCCTTTGGACTTTGTAATGCTACTGCGGTTTTCCAGGCCTATGTTAATGACATTTTTCGAGATCTGTTGTACAGCTGTGTGGTGGTATACCTGGATGACATTTTAATCTTCTCTCCCAATATTCAAACACATCGTGTGCATGTGCGTCAAGTGTTACAATGTCTGCGAGAGAACTCTCTGTTTGCCAAGCTAGAAAAATGCCCCTTCGAGAGAACCAGCCTGCCTTTCTTGGGGTATGTCATTTCCGACCAGGGTCTTCAAATGGATCCAGCCAAGCTGTCCTCTATTCTAAACTGGCATTGTCCGCAAGGACTCAAAGCGGTCCAACGCCTGCTAGGATTCGCAAATTGTTACCGCCAGCTTATTCCTCATTTCTCCTCTATGACGGCTCCTATTTCTGCTCTGACCAAAAAAGGGGTTAATGCTAAAGACTGGACCGCGGAGGCCGAAGCCGCATTCCAAGCTCTTAAAGTTGCCTTCTCTTCTGCCTCAGTCCTACATAGACCGGATTCCACCAAACCATTCATTTTGGAGGTCGATGCTTCTTCTGGTAGATTGGAGGGGTTTGGTCCTGATAAAAGGTCCTGGGAGCCAGATGAGAACCTCAATGCTCCTGCTATTCTGAAGAAGTTTCTCTCTCGCTCTGGTCCCAAGAAGAGGGGGCATAAGAGTGGGGATACTGTAATGTCCGTGGCTGCGGGCTGTCAGCTCCGGTCCCCTCCTGACAGCCGCAGCCTCGAGTTGGCAAGCGCTGGCCCCAGCCTCCTCCTCAGGTGACGCCAGCGCTCCTGTCCAGTCACCTCAGCCGGATCCTGGATACCCTGTCGGAGGAAGTCCTGTGACAGCGTGATCTCGCGAGATCACACTGTGCAGTGAAACAAGCTGGGCTGGAAGAAAGAGAAGTGTATGATGCTGATTGATCAGCAACATACACTTCGCTTTACAATGCCCACTTGGTAAAAAGTAAAAAAAACGCCCACTTGGTAATTAAGAACTAATTAGCATAAATCTAAAATTGTCCATAACTTGCTAAAAAATCATTGTTTTAAAAAATAAAAACCACTGTTGTTATCTACATTACAGCACCTATCAGATTAGGTAGGAGATAGGGCACTTATAAACTGGTGACAGAGCTCCTTTAAGGGGCAAAGCACCTGTGAAACCCACACTTCTAATCTCATCTCCTTAACTGAAAAAAGTTTTGTCAAATAGCTCTTGGAGAAGTGATTAACACTTAATTTGTATCCCTGCATTGTGGATGTTTACTCAGTGGGGCAGATTTACTACTGTGTCTAAGTCTAGAAAGTGTCGCACATTTGAGGCCGTTTGGTGCAGTGTGTTGAAATTTTGATGTTTGCACCTCACTAGAAACTTTTTAAAGCGTCAATGTGCACCAAAAATGAGCAAAAAAAGCAAATTCAAAAGGGGTATTAGGAAGAGAAAAGTGTCTAACATGTCATGCAAGTGGTTAAATTATTATGCAGCGTGAAACACAGTTATAAATTTGGCACATTTTGTACTTGCCAGGTTTAAGTTTACAACTTAAAGGCGTACTTTAGTTTAAACTGACATGTGTTATGCCTAGTGTAGGGCCCGTGGAGCAAGTGCATGACATAGGGATTCTAAGAACACCAGAAGAATGCCTGTGTCATGCACAGAGCCACCATCAGGAGTTTCTGAGCCTCATACAGCTAAAGAGATGCCCCCCCCCCTCCATTACCGGGGTTGGGCAACGGAAAGTTTGTCACTCACATTTATGCTATACACGGTAACTGATTTTGGTACGAACATAAATTACAGTGAACGAAACCATGGAGCAGTCAGTGACCGGTTGATAACCTAGATTTTATCGAATTCAGCCAAAACACATCCCACTGTATGGCATACAATGGGATATGTCGCCTGGGGAATGGCCCTGGTGAAACTCCTAACGTCACTGTTCATAAATGGACAGAGACATCATGAGCTTTCCCAGGACCAATGTCCATAAAATTATGCCAGGCACGATATACTTTTTTTGTGGGATGTCTCAGGATGGAATAGCGTAGTCTACTACGCTATTCCATCCTTAAAAAAAAAGGTATACCAAAGTATACCAGCCCGACGGAGACCAAAAGGACTAAATGGAGCCCTGTAAACACATTTATGGTGCATGTTGGGAGCTTTCCGACTTACAAGATAAACGTAGGGCGATAACACGATGTGAAGAGCACCTTAAGAGAACGTGAATCTCTTGCGAGGATGTAAGGAGCACTACACCACGTTCCAAATTATTATGCAAATGTTATTTTTCACTGATTTTCCTAAATAGTCTATGCAAACGACAGTCAGTATAATCTTCAAGCCATCAACTGTTGGAGTATAATGCAAATTTTATTGAACAAATCTCCTAATGATAACAGATTTTTTTTTAGAAGTAAAAAACTCAAAATGCACTGTTTCAAATTATTATGCACTACAGAGATCAAAACATTTTAAAGGTTGTAAAGAGAACTAAAATGGTAATTTGTTGAATTTGCAGCATCAGGAGGTCATATTTACAGAAATCAAAAGCTCTTTCATTAAAAAAAAAACTTAACAGTCCAAGTTACATGTTAACATAGGACCCCTTCTTAGATATCACCTTCACAATTTTTGCATCCATTGAATTTGTGAGTATTTGGACAGTTTCTGCTTGAGTATCTTTGCAGGATGTCAGAATAGCCTCCCAGAGCTTCTGTTTTGATGTGAACTGCCTCCCACCCTCATAGATATTTTGCTTGAGGATGCTCCAAAGGTTCTCATAAGGGTTAAGGTCAGGGGAACATGGGGGCCACACCATGAGTTTCTCTCCTTTTATGCCCATAGCAGCCAATGACACAGAGGTATTCTTTGCAGCATGAAGATAATTTAGCTACGGAAGGCACGGTTCTTCTTTTTGTACCACGGAAGAAAGTGGTCAGTCATAAACTCTAGGTACTTTGCAGAGGTCATTTTCACACCGTCAGGGGCCCTCAAGGGGCCTACCAGCTTTCTCCCCATGATTCCAGCCCCAAACATGACTCTGCCACCTCCTTGCTGACATCGAAACCTTGTTGGGACATGGTGGCCATTCACCAACCATCCACTACTCCATCCATCTGGACCATCCAGGGTTGCACGGCACTCATCAGTAAACAACACGGTTTGAAAATTAGTCTTCATGTATTTCTGAGCCCACTGCAACCGTGTCTGCTGGTGAGCATTGTTTAGGGGTGGCCGAATAATAGCTTGATGCACACTTGCAAACCTCTGGAGGATCCTACATCTTGAGGTTTGCGGGTCTCCAGAGGCACCAGCGGCTTCAAATACCTGTTTGCTGCTTTGCAATGGCATTTTAGCAGCTGCTCTCCTAATCCTATTAATTTGTCTGGCAGAAACCTTCCTCATTATGCCTTTATCTGAACGAACCCTTCTGTGCTCTGAATCAGCCACAAATCTTTTCACAGTACGATGATCACGCCTAAGTTTTCTTGAAATATCCAATGTTTTCATACCTTGTCCAAGGTATTGCACTATTTCACAACAGAGAGATCCTTTTTCTTTCCCATATTGCTTGAAACCTATGGCCTGCTTAATAATGTGGAACGTCCTTCTTAAGTAGTTTTCATTTGATTGGGAACACCTGGCAAACTAATTATCACAGGTGTCTGATATTGATTACAATGATCCAAAGAGCCCTAAGACACAATACCATCCATGAGTTTAATTGAAAAACTAATAATTAAATGTTTATGACACTTAAATCCAATGTGGATAATAATTTGGAACACGGTGTTAGGCTCCGTTGACATGTTGACTGCACTGTGAGAATATAGCCTAAAAGCACTGTTTTTCATGTTTTGTACCATTGTTTTATGCAATTTCGTAATCGCGTCACCAATGATGCACTTTTCCTGCGACTTTTATAATCACAGAAAAACAGCGCCAAATTTGCCACTATTACGAAAATCACGGCCAAAAATCACGGGGGAAACTAAAACAAAAAACACTATTTTTTCTACAAGTGGGGTCAGGAGGGATGTGAAGGAAGATGGGGCACTCACCAGCCTTGCAGGGTGCAGTCAGCTGTGTAGAGAAGGACCTGTCTGGTGGGCAGGCTCTCTCCACACGGAGCTTCTACTTTTATGCTTCTCATGCAGCAGCTTCCCCTACTGTAGGGTCTGTTCCTTTCTCCAAGTAACTAACACTGGGGCCCTGATCCAAATGTTTAAAGTTACTAAGAAGCGGGCAAGCCGCTTTTTTTTCAGCATTGTGGCCGGGGCCCTGACGGCAGTACCAGCCGTACTGCCCTGTTTGCAGCCCTGGTCATGCACCACCCCCTCAGACTCTGCACTTCTATAACCCAGTGTATCAATTTTACCTAAAGTGCTCATTTAAGTTTTGTTTTTTTATCCCCTTAAGGACATGGACTAGTTGGCACATTCAGGATGCAGCCCCATTTTTCAAATCTGACATGTTTCGCTTTATGTTGTAATAACTCTGGAATGCTTATCCCTTTACAAGCAATTCTGAGTTTGTTTCCTCATGGCACTTTATACTTTAAATTAGTGGTAAGAATTTGTTGATACATTTAGTATTTTATTGTGAAAAACACCAAAGTTTTTGCGAAAAAGTGCAAAAATTGGCATTTTTCTAAATTTAAATGTATCTGCTCGTAAGACAGATAGTAATACCTCACAAAATAAATGCTAATTAACATTTCACATATGTTCTCTTTAGATTGGCATCATTTTTGAACATCCTTTTATTTTTCTAGGACGTTACAAGGCTTAGAACTTTAGCATAAATTTCTCACATTTTCAAGATTTCAAAAGGCTATTTTTACAGGGATGAGTTCAGTTGTGAAGTAATTTTGAGGCGCCCATACAATGTAAATCCCCATAAATCACCCCATTTTAAAAACTGAACCCCTCAAAGTATTTAAAACAGCATTTAGGAAGTTTATTAACCCTTTAGGCATTTCACAAGAATTACAGCAAAGTAGGGATGAAGTTTACAAATATTTTTTTTTTTGCAGAAATACAATTTTAATCCTTGTTTTCTGTAATACAGAAGGTTTTACCAGGGAAACGCAGATCAATATTTATTGCCCACATTCTGCAGTTTTTAGAAATATCCCACATGTGGCCCAAGTGTGCCAATTCACTGAAACACTGACCTCAGAAGCAAAGGAGCACCTAGAGGATTTTGGGGCCTTCTTTTTACTTGAATATATTTTAGGCACCATGTCCGGTTTGAAGAGGTCTTGTGATACCAAAACAGTGAAAACACCCCCAAAAATACACCATTTGGCAAACTACACCCCTCAAGGAATTTATCAAGGGGTATAGTGAGCATTTTGACTCCACAGTTTTCTGCTGAATTTAGTGGAATGAAGCCGTGAAAATGAAAATCTACATTTTTTACAATAAAACGTAGAAATTTAAAATTTTTACAAGGCATAAAGGAGAAAAAAAACTACCCAACATTTGAAAAGCAATTTCTCCCAATTACGGCAATACCCCATATGTGGTGATAAACTGCTGTTTGGACACACGGCAGGGATTAGAAAGGAAGGAGCACCATTTGGCTTTTTGAGCTAAAGTTTTGCTGCAATGATTTTCAGGTGCCATGTCGCATTAGCAAAGCCTCTGAGGAACCAAATCAGTGGAAACCCCCCAAAAGTGACCCCATTTGGGAAACTACACCTTTCAAGAAATTTATCGAGGTGTATGGTGAGCATTTTGACCCCACAGGTTTTCTGCAGACTTTAGTGGAATTAGGCAGGGAAAATTAATATCGACATTTTTTCTAATACAATGTCAAAAATGTAAATTTTTACAATGCATGAAGGAGAAAAAGCACCCCAACATTTGAAAAACAATTTCTCTCGAATACAGCAATACCCCATAAGTGGTCATAAACTGCTGTTTGGACACACGGCAGGGCCAAAAGGGAAGGATCCCTATTTGGAGCTCAAATTTAGCTGGAATGGTTTTCGGGTGACATGTCATGTTTGCAAAGTGCCTGCGGGACCAAAATAGTAGGAAACCCCCAAAAGTGTCCCCTTTTGGGAAACTATACCCCTTAAGGAATCTATCGAGCAGTATAGTAAGCATTTAGACTCCACTGATATTTTGCAGAATTTATTGGAATTAGGCCGTAAAAATGAATATCAACATTTTTTCCACTAAAAAGTTGAATATTTTTATTTCCTCAGGAATAAAAGGAGAAAAAGCACCCCAACATTTGTAAAGCAATTTGTCCAGAGTACGGAAATACTGCACATGTTGTCATAAACTGCTGTTTGGACAAACGGCAGCGCTCAGAAAGGCAGGGGAACTATTTGGCATGCAGATTTTGCTGGATTGGTTTTTGAGTACAGTGGAAGCCCCCAATAAGTGACCCCATTTTGGAAACTACACCTCTCAAGGCATTTATAATTTGCCTGGACATATGACAGAGCTCAGAAGTAAAGAGCAACATGCGCATTTGAGGTCTATTTTGGTGATTTTCACAGTATTGGACAACAATTGCAGGGCTCTGAGGTCAAATAGTAAAATAAACCCCCAAGTAGTGACCACCATTTTGGAATCTACACCCCTTGAGGCATTTTAAGGGGTGTAGTGAGCATTTTGCCCCACAGGTGTTCTTCCATTAATAATTAATGCATAGCGGATGGAGCAATTTTCCGCCGATATGCCATTTTAGTGCACAATATGTTGTGCCCAGTATGTGCCACCGAAGACTAATACCTCGTAAACTGCTAAGCTAGTTCTCCCGGGTATGCCAATACCATATATGTGGACTTAAACTGCTGTTTGTGCACACTGTAGGGTTCAGAAGGGAGGGAGCGACATTTGGCTTTTGGAGCGCAGATTTAGCATGGTAGTTGTTCTGTTTGGGGTTATGCTGGTATTTCAGTTGATAATGTGGGGGCATATGTACTCTGTGCGGAGAACATCAGGGCATGATAAGAGGGTATAATAATAGGGTAAATAAATAATATTTCAGAGATATGTGGCCAGTGTCGCACTGTTAAATGGAGTCCCATCTTATCCGCTTTTGGACACTCTGCACATTTTGTGTTGCCATATTCTGAGAACCTGAACTTTTTTATTTTTCAGTCAGAAAAGCTGTGTAAGGACTTGTTTATTGCGGGTCCGGTTGTAGTTTTTATTGGTACTATTTTGGGGTCCATGGATTTTATGATCACTTTTATCCCATGTTTTGTGAAGGGCGGTGATAAAAAAAAAATAGCGATTCTGGCATTGTTTTTTATTTGTTTTTTTTTTTTGCGGTGTTCACCATGCGGGAAAAAATAACATTACAGTTTTATAGGTTGGCTTGTTACTGACGCGCTGATACCAAATATGTAAACTTTTTTCCTATAATAAAAAGCTTATTATAGGAAAAACGTCAGTGTTAGTTTGTATTAACTTGAAACTTTTGTTTTTACACTTATATTCAACTTTTTTAAACTTTTTTTTTTGTCCCACTAGGGGACTTGGAGGCCTGCACCTCTAATCTTTACTCCAATGCATTGCACTACCTACGTAGTGCAATGCATTAGAGCTGTCAGTCATTCACTGACAGCAAGCCTATTAGGTCCCGTCTGTGGGCAGGGTCTAATAGGCTATTGTACGTGGCAGACCAGGACGCCATTGTTAGGCCTCCGGTTGCCATAGCAAGGATCAGCATCACGTCGTGTCGATGCTGATCGCTACAAACCACAAAGATGCAGCGATGCTAGCTCCGTTCCCTGCCGTTACAGCACGGTGTCAGCTGTAACATACAGCTGATACCAGCGGCTGATGTGGCAGGCTCAGCTTCTGAGCCTGCGCCATCTTTTTACTGCGGCCGGACACCTTTTAGACCCCGCCTCTGGGCGGGACCTAGCAGGCATCCGTTCTAGGCAGACAGGAGGCCATTGTAAGGTTTCCGGTCTGCCGGAGCAGTCATTGGAACCCCGCAATTTCATTGCAGAGTTCCGATCTGCTTGTAAACACCATAGATGCAGGGCTCGGTTTTGGGCTGCATCTAGGGGGTTAATCGGCTGGATCGGAGGCTAGCTCCGGTCCTAGCCTTAAAGCAGTGATAGTGTTAAGCTATCTCTGCTTTAAAACTGTGTCTGCAGACGTGTCTGCAGACACAGTACCCTGTTAACGCGATGAAGTAATAGTATGTCAGTTCGCGTTAACAGTCCACCGCTCATGACATAATAGTATGTCACAGGGCGTTAAGGTTACATGACCTTATCTCTGCAGTTCTTACTACTGTTTAGAGACCTGTTGGTCACATGACTGCAGGTCCTAGAACAGCAGCAAGACTTCAGAGAGAAGACTATGGTGAGCTGCTAGATAAGTATAAGGGGATAAATTTGTTTAAGGGGTCTGTATTTAGGGGGTCTGTTCTGGGGTCTATATTTAGGGGGTCTGTTCTGGGGTCTGTATTTAGGGGGTCTGTTCTAGGGTCTGTATTTAGGGGGCCTGGTCTGGGGTCTGTATTTAGGGGTCTGGTTTGTAGTCTGTATTAGTTTATGGGGTCTGCATTCATTAATGGGGTCTGTATTTAGGGGGCCTAGTCTGGGGTCTGTATTAGTTTAGGGGTCTGTATTTAGGGGTCTGGTCTGGGGTGTGTATTAGTTTAGGGGGTCTGGTCTGGGGTCTGTATTACTTAAGGGAGTCAGGTCTGGGGTTATTATTAGTGTAGGGGGTCATGTCTGGGTTCTGTATTTAGGGGTTTGGTCCGAGGTCTGTATTTATTTAGGGTGCTTGTTCTGGGTCTGTGTTTGTTTAGGGAGGTCTGGGGACTGCAATAGTGTACAAGGTCTGGGGTCTGTATGTATTCTAGGATCTAGTCTGGGGTCCGAATTTATTAGTGTGAGTAAAAGGGGTTGTCCAGGCACATGGATAGGTCATCAGTATGAAAAAATGGTCCATGCCCGGACAACCCCTTATGGGCCTGGGCCTTGGTGTCTGATTATTTGTGTTTCTATAGAGGCTGGAAATGGTAGCAGAAGCGAGGAGCAAAGATGTCTTATAAGGAGAAGTCGCCATAACGATCTGTGCTAGATGGAGAAGAAAAGAAAACAACTCCCATGTAAAGGATCTGCCAGACACAGCTTCTGTGTCGACGCCCGTGGTTAATCAGTCTGCATCTGCTCCTAGGTCTGATAGAGTGACTCGATCTGCTTCCACTCAGGCTGGTAGGCTGAGGAGTGAGATAACCTATCACAGCCTGGCAAGACGGAGTTAGCTCCCGCCCTCGGTCTATTTATACCTTATTTCCTGCTCTTCCTTTGCCTGTGATTCTGTCTGGTTTCCTGGCTCTGCTGTTCCTGCTAGTACTATTGACCGTCGCCCAGTTGTATGCCGTCGCCTAGGTAGGGCCATGCAAGTAGGCAGGGATTAGTGGCAGGTAGATTAGGGCTCACCTGTCTGTGTCTCCCTACCCCGACATTACATAATCACAGGCCCATATACCTTTTCTACCCTAGTTCCTACAGAACTATGGACCCCCTTGAGACCCTGGCTCAGCAAATGCAGGGTCTCTCCCTAAAGGTCCAAGCCCTGGCTCAGAGGTGCAACCAGCGTGATCCTAACCAGGTAGTGCCCTCCACCTCACCTCTTGAACCGCACCTCAAGTTGCCTGACCGGTTCTCAGGGGACCGGAAGACTTTTTTCTCCTTTCTGGAGAATTGTAGGCTCTATTTCCGATTAAGACCCCACTCCTCAGGTTCTGAGAGCCACTGAGTGGGTATAATCATGTCCCGGATCCAGGACGGCCCCCAATAATGAGCCTTCTCCTTGGCTCTTGACGCACCTGAACTTTCCTCTGTTGACATTTTTTTTTCTACTCTCGGGCTCATCTATGACGAGACTGACAAGACTGCCTTTGCCGAGAGTCAGCTGGTGCCAGTTTAGATTGGGTCTGTCGAACGCCCTGAAAGACCTCTTAGTTAGCTACCCTCTTCTGACTCTCTAGATAAGGTATGGATTTAGCGGTACGTCTTGACCGACGTCTCTGGGAACGACGACTTGAACGTTCTTGTGCCTTGTCCTCTGGCTCCCCCATGATGGCTCCTGAGGTTCCGTTGTTTCATTCTTCCACGGGAATCTCTGATGAACCAATGCAACTCGGGGCGTCCGTGTCTCCCCAACAACGTAGAGAGCTCCACAGAAAGAATGGTCTCTGCTTCTACTGTGGGGATGACAAGCATAAAGTGAACAACTGAAAAGGTGTAAGAATAAGCAGCCGGAAAACTTCCGCGCCTAAGTGACCATCGGGGAGGTCGCTTGGGCGCACAGGTATTTCCCGTAAATATGAAACCTAATAAGATCTTGCTTCCCTTTCAGATCTCTTTTGAGGGTAGGTCTGCCACCGGTAGTGCCTTCGTGGATTCAGGGTCTTCTGCTAATACTATGTCTGTGGAATTTGCTATGTCTCTAGCTATGCCATTGATTGATTTGCCTAAACCTGTCCCGGTAGTGGGTATCGACTCCACTCCACTTGCTTATGGTTATTTTACGCAGCATACCCCTGTTTTTGAACTCATTGTTGGCTCCATTCATTTGGAGCAGTGCTCTGTACCGATGATGCAGGGATTATCGTCCGATTTGGTTCTAGGCCTTCCCTGGTTGCAGATGCATAATCCCACGTTTAACTGGAATACTGGGGATCTTACCAATTGGGGTAATGAATGCATGACGTCCTGTTTTTCTGTTAATTTTATTTCTCTCCCTGAGGAGGTGAACACTCTACCTGAGTTTATTCAGGACTTCGCTGATGTTTTTTCTAAAAAGGCCTCCGAAGTGTTACCTCCTCATAGAGAGTACGATTGCGCAATCGATTTGGTACCAGGAGCTAAGCTCCCTAATGGTAGGATTTTTAATCTCTCTTGTCCCGAACGTGAGGCCATGAGAGAATATATCTGGGAAAGCCTGGCCAAGGGTTACATTCGCCCCTCTACTTCTCCGGTAGGTGCTGGCTTCTTCTTCGTAGGGAAGAAGGATGGTGGTCTTAGGCCGTGCATCGATTACCAAAACTTGAATAAGGTCACTGTAAGGAACCAGAATCCCCTTCCTTTGATTCCTGATCTCCTCAATCAGGTTCAGTGTGCCCAATGGTTCTCTAAGTTTGATCTTCGGGGGGCTTATAACCTTATCCGAATCAGAGAAGGGGATGAGTGGAAGACTGCGTTTAACACGCCCGAAGGTCATTTCGAATACCTCGTCATGCCCTTTGGGTTGTGTAATGCTCCCGTGGTCTTCCAGAATTTCATAAATGAGATTTTAAGAAACTATCTGGGGGTATTTCTTGTAGTGTACCTTGATGACATACTTGTGTTTTCCAAAGACTGGCCCTCCCACATTGAGTATGTCAGAAAGAAGCTCCAGGCCCTTCGGGAAAACAAGCTCTTTGCTAAATAAGAAAAATGTGTGTTTGTGGTGCAGGAGATACCATTTTTGGGTCAAATCCTCACTCCTAATGAATTCCGCATGGACCCTGCCAAGGTTGAGGCTGTGGCTGAATGGGTCCAACTTGCCTCCCTGAAGGCGTTACAGTGCTTCCTGGGGTTTGCTAATTATTACAGGAGATTTATTGCTAACTTCTCGGTCATCGCTAAGCCTCTTACGGATCTTACTCGCAAAGGTGCTGATCTCCTCCACTGGCCTCCGGAGGCGGTCCAGGCTTTTGAGATCCTTAAGAAGTGCTTTATCTCTGCCCCAGTGCTGATTCAGCCTAACCAAATGGAACCATTCATCGTGGAGGTTGACGTCTCCGAGGTGGGAATGGGTGCTGTCTTGTCCCAGGGTACCAGGTCCCTCACCCATCTCCGTCCTTGTGTCTACTTCTCCAGGAAGTTCTCGCCCACTGAGAGTAACTATGACGTTGGCAACCGCAAACTCTTAGCCATTAAATGAGCATTTGAAGAGTGGTGCCACTTTCTGGAGGGGACTAAGCACCAGGTAACGGTCCTTACCGACCACAAGAATCTGGTTTTCCTAGAATCTGACCGGAGGCTAAACCCGAGACAAGATCGATGGGTGTTGTTTTTTACTAGATTCAACTTTGTGGTCACCTATAGAGCTGGGTCTAAAAAATATTAAAGCTGATGCACTGTCGTGTAGCTTCATGGCCAGCCCTCCCCCGGAGGAGGATCCTGCTTGTGTTTTACCCCCAGGTATAATCATATCCTCTGTTGATTCTGACTTAGTCTCCGAAATTGTGGCTGATCAAGGTTCAGCTCCCAGGAACCTTCCTGAGAACAAGCTGTTTGTTCCCCTGCAATTCCGGCTAAGGGTACTCAGGGAGAATCATGACTCTGCACTATCTGGCCACCCAGGCATCCTGGGTACCAAGTACCTCATTGCTAGAAACTATTGTTGGCCTGGGTTGCCTAAAGACGTTAAGGCCTAAGTCGCCGCTTGTGAAATTTGTGCTAGGTCCAAGACTCCCAGGTCCCGACCAGCGGGCTTGCTATGTTCTTTGCCCATTCCCCAGAGACCCTTGGACCCATATCTCCATGGATTTTATCACCGATCTGCCTCCATCTCAAGGCAAGTCGGTGGTGTGGGTTGTAGTAGACCGCTTCAATAAGATGTGCCACTTTGTGCCCCTCAAGAAACGACCTAATGCCAAGACGTTAGCTACCTTGTTTGTCAAACACCTCCTGCGTCTCCATGGGGTTCCTGTCAATATTGTTTCTGACAGAGGGGTACAATTTGTTTGATTGTTTTGGAGAGCTTTCTGTAAAAAGTTGGAGATTGATTTGTCCTTCTCCTCGGCATACCATCCTGAAACTAATGGCCAAACTGAGAAGACTAATCAGTCTCTAGAACAATATTTAAGGTGTTTTATCTCCGACTGTCAATATGATTGGGTCTCCTTCATTCCCCTCGCCGAATTTCCCCTTAATAACCGGGTCAGTAACTCGTCAGGGGTCTCCCCCTTTTTCTGTAATTTTGGGTTTAATCCACGGTTCTCCTCCGTTTCACCTTGTGGTTCCAACAATCCCGAGATAGATGTAGTTCATCGGGAACTGTGCATAGTCTGGGCCCAGGTTCAGAAGAACCTAGAGGCGTCCCAGTGCATACAAAAGACTCAGGCAGATAGAAGACATTCTGCTAACCCCTTGTTTGTGGTCGGGGATCTGGTGTGGATATCTTCGAAAGATTTGCTCCCCGGTATATAGGGCTGTACAAGGTCATTGAGGTCCTTAACCCTGTCACCTTCCTGCTGGAGTTACCTCCGTCTTTTCAAATACACGACGTGTTTCATGCCTCCCTCCTGAAACGCTGCTCCCCGTCCTTGGCTACCTCGAGGAAACCTCCGGTCCCTGTTCTCACCCCTGAAGGGGTAGAATTCGAAGTGGCCAAGATTGTGGATAGCAGGATGGTCCAAGGCTCCCTCCAGTACCTAGTCCATTGGAGAGGATACGGGCCTAAGGAGAGGACTTGGGTACCCGCTCGGGATGTTCACGCTGGGGTATTGCACAGGAGGTTCCATCTTCGGTTCCCGAATAAGCCAGGTCCACCTAGGGAGGGTCCAGTGGCTCCTCATAAAAGGGGGGGGTACTGTAAAGGATCTGCCAGACACAGCTTCTGTGTCAATGCCCGTGGTTAATCAGTCTGCTTCTGCTCCTAGGTCTGATAGAGTGGCTCGATCTGATACCACAACCCCTTATGGGCCTGGGCCTTGGTGTCTGAATATTTGTGTTTCTATAGAGGCTGGAAATGGTAGCAGAAGCGAGGAGCAAAGATGTCTTATAAGGAGAAGTCGCCATAACGATCTGTGCTAGATGGAGAAGAAAAGAAAACAACTCCCATGTAAAGGATCTGCCAGACACAGCTTCTGTGTCGACGCCCGTGGTTAATCAGTCTGCATCTGCTCCTAGGTCTGATAGAGTGACTCGATCTGCTACCACTCAGGCTGGTAGGCTGAGGAGTGAGAGAACCTATCACAGCCTGGCAAGATGGAGCTAGCTCCCGCCCTCGGTTTATTTATACCTTATTTCCTGCTCTTCCTTTGCCTGTGATTCTGTCTGGTTTCCTGGCTCTGCTGTTCCTGCTAGTACTATTGACCTCTGCTTCAAATTGACCATGGCTTTACTGACTACTCTTCTGCTCTGCGTTTGGTACCTCGTACACTCCTGGCTTGACTCGGCTCGTTCACTACTCTTGTTGCTCACGGTATTGCCGTGGGCAACTGTCCCATTTCCCTTAGCTTCTGTGTACCCTTGTCTGTCATGCACTTATTGAGCGTAGGGACCGTCGCCCAGTTGTACGCCGTTGCCTAGGACGGGCCATGAAAGTAGGCAGGGACTGAGTGGCGGGTAGATTAGGGCTCACCTGTCTGTGTCTCCCTCCCCCGACATTACATCCCATCAGAGAAGACACTTGTGAGTCATTGGATCTATAGAGGATCTGTTCCCTCTCCTGTCATATCTGTTATAGGAAATCCTTGTATTCCACATAAAGTCTTTGTGTACCCAGGACTAATAGACAGATGCGTGTTACCATTCCCATTGTCAAGAGGATATGTCCCTACACAGTGTGATACTGTCAGTATGTAGGGACACAGACCTTTGACAAGGGGAGTAATAACACTCATTTGTCAATGCTCGCACACAAAGATGGTGTTCACTATAGACACGGCAAAGAAGTGGTGCGTGTAGCATGTATCCCGTGTATGGTTTCTGTTGGTGAGGCACACACATTTTTTAAAGCGGTTTAAAAAAAAAATGAATACTCACCTTTTAAATCCCCCTGCTTCTCCAGCGTCGATGCTCCAGTTATGCCCGCCGCCCCTGCAGTGATGTCTCATTTATCTTCACGTGACCGCTGCAGCGAATCACTGGCCTCAGCAGTAATGCCTGCATGTTAGGCCTGTGACCGCTGAGGCCTGCGATTGGCACATAAACGATGAGCGTGACATTATCACTGCAGGAGCCGTGGGAAACATCGGTGCATTGGCGCTGGAGCAGCTTGGAATTTAACAGGTGAGTATTGTTTGATTTTTTTATTTTAGAACATTCCCTGCTGCCAGAATAATTTATTAACTCTCAATTTATTTACATTTTGATTTAGATTTACAAGTTAGAGTGATCAAATAGCAGTTGGCTGCCAGGATTTTCTACTTTTTATGGGAAAGGCTTCATTTTAATTTATGCCTCAGGCAGCAGAAAAGCTAGAACCGGCCCTGTATGTAGAACACATGCAAGGGACTAGCATCAGTCTGTATAATGCAGCATCAGCCAATAGCTGCAGATCACGGATTGTTGTCAGAGAGAGATGTGTAATTCTTCCATCTTCTAATGTACAGCCCTGTAACATGTGACCGTTTTCTTATTGCCTGTGGTGTAAAGAATCTGTAGTGTGCAAAGAACCTTAAAAACTTTGCATTTTGGGGACCAGAGTGGTATAAATAGTTGCCCTGATTTGTGAAATGAGTAGGTCCATTTTACTGATGAAAATTTGCAATCAATGGTTTCCGTTTGCGTCAGTCAGGAACGTCGGAATGGAGCCCTGACGCAGATGTGGAAGTAGCCTAACGTATGCAAAATGTGTGCATGCGTTTTTATTTGTGTTCTTTTGTTTTATTTTTCATTTCTAAATTAAAACACGAGGAGAAAAAAGTTACAAAAACAGCAAACCTAGATAAGAGAAACCCCATGCTCTGGAAAAAAAATGCAAGATGTACTGAAAATTCTGCAGTAATTTAATGCAGAAATGCAGTGTGTGAAAGAAAATGTATATTTTTCCAACTACTCATAGCTCAACATCTGGATGCTACTTTTTGTTCAATTAAAATTAACGAATTAAAAAAACAAAACTGAAAAACAATTTAAAAATATGCAACATGTGAACTTAGCTTTAAAAAGGGTGGTCCGGATTCCATACTCTTAAGTGAAGCCTTAATTTTTTGTGTAATTTCTGTGCAATTTTGTATATGATGTGGCAACAAACAAAGAATTGTGCAATATAAATCCTTTGTAACGTGCCTTCATTTTCTGCTAGCGGCTCTCTTTTGTCTTTTTAAGACCTTGCTGTTTTTTTACTATTTGGAATCCCAGCATGGAACACTATTTTTCCCTTAATATATTGTACAGTGGGTGATATGTATCAAGGAAAAAAAGGGTTATATTAAATATGTGTAATTACTTCAACATTTATCCCAATATATTGCACTTCTGTTAAGGGTGCCACGAAATTAATTCAATAAACACACAGGTCAAGCATTTGAGCCTCAGTTATAGGGATGAATGATACATTATCTGGCTAATAGTATGTGGTCATCTGATCATCACATCTGTATGAGCTTATTGGACATCCCATTCTAAAACAATGGGCATCAAAATGGAGTTAGGTCTCCTTTTGTAGCTATAAGAGCCTCCACTCTTCTGGGAAGGCTATCCAGACAATTTTGGAGTGTGTCTGTTGGAATTTGTGCTTATTTAGCCAAATGAGTATTTGTAAGGTCAGGCAATGATATTGGACAAAAAGGTCTGGCCCGCAATCAGCATTCCAATTAATCTTAACCGGTTAAGGACTAGGCTGTTTTACAGCTAAATGACCAGAGCAAATTTCACAATTTTGCTATGCGCTTCTTTAGATGACTATAACGCTGCAGGTGAATAAAGTTCATCTTTGAATTTTACACTCTTTTTAAAGGACAGATAGGGCTTTGTTTTAGTGGCATTTGTCAGTATATATCATTTTTATTTTTTTCTCTAAAGTGGGCAAAATTGGAAAAAAATGCAAGAATTTAGCAAATGCGTCAGTTTAGGCTAGCATTTTTCACACACGGTATAGTCCACGGACAAAATTCATCTCCTTTCACATTCTTCCACTTCTCCCGTGCATGGGGATACCAAATATGTGTGCCTTATTTGCTGTGCGGGCATGTGCCAGGGCTTGGCATAAAAGGAGGCTTTTTGGCCTTTTCGGTCCAGGAATTTTGCATTTGATTTTAGAGCCGCATACTGTTTTCTGGGGGGCCTAATGCTGCTGAAACATTAGAAACACCCCATAAATGACTTCATTCACACAAGTAGACCCCACAAGGTTTTCTTCAAGGGGTTTATCATATTTTTAGACAGTCCAGTTTTCTTCTGAAAGTTTCTTGAATAAGATGGAACAAAATAAAATCAGCACTTTTTTAGCAAATGCGTCAGTTTAGGCTAGTATTTTTCACACACGGTATAGACCACGGCCAAAATTCATCTCCTTTCACGTTCTTCCACTTCTCCCGTGCGTGGGGATACCAAATATGTGTGCCTTATTCACTGTGCGGGCATGTGCCAGGGCTTGGCATAAAAGGAGGCTTTTTGGCCTTTTCGGTCCAGGAATTTTGCATTTGATTTTAGAGCCGCATACTGTTTTCTGGGGGGCCTAATGCTGCTGAAACATTAGAAACACCCCATAAATGACTTCATTCACACAAGTAGACCCCACAAGGTTTTCTTCAAGGGGTTTATCATATTTTTAGCCAGTCCAGTTTTCTTCTGAAAGTTTCTTGAATAAGATGGAACAAAATAAAATCAGCACTTTTTTAGCAAATGCGTCAGTTTAGGCTAGTATTTTTCACACACGGTATAGACCACGGCCAAAATTCATCTCCTTTCACGTTCTTCCACTTCAGCGGTGCATGGGGATACCAAATATGTGTGCCTTATTCACTGTGCGGGCATGTGCCAGGGCTTGGCATAAAAGGAGGCTTTTTGGCCTTTTCGGTCCAGGAATTTTGCATTTGATTTTAGAGCCGCATACTGTTTTCTGGGGGGCCTAATGCTGCTGAAACATTAGAAACACCCCATAAATGACTTCATTCACACAAGTAGACCCCACAAGGTTTTCTTCAAGGGGTTTATCATATTTTTAGACAGTCCAGTTTTCTTCTGAAAGTTTCTTGAATAAGATGGAACAAAATAAAATCAGCACTTTTTTAGCAAATGCGTCAGTTTAGGCTATTATTTTTCACACACGGTATAGACCACGGCCAAAATTCATCTCCTTTCACGTTCTTCCACTTCTCCCGTTCATGGGGATACCAAATATGTGTGCCTTATTCACTGTGCGGGCATGTGCCAGGGCTTGGCATAAAAGGAGGCTTTTTGGCCTTTTCGGTCCAGGAATTTTGCATTTGATTTTATAGCCGCATACTGTTTTCTGGTGGGCCTAATGCTGCTGAAACATTAGAAACACCCCATAAATTACTTCATTCACACAAGTAGACCCCACAAGGTTTCCTTCAAGGGGTTTATCATATTTTTAGACAGTCCAGTTTTCTTCTGAAAGTTTCTTGAATAAGATGGATCAAAATAAAATTAGCAATTTTTTAGCAAATGCGTCAGTTTATACCAGCATTTTTCACACACGGTATAGACCACGGTCAAAATTAATCTCCGTTCACATTCTGCCACTTCTCCCGTGCACGGGGATACCAAATATGTGGCCTTATTTATCACATAGAGATGTAGGAGGGCGGAGGATAGAAGAAGATTATTTCACATATCGCTTTTTTTCAAAGCTGGTTTTACAAAACTCAACAGAGTTAATATAACACTTCCAAAATATCTGCTCTTGAAGCAGAAATCCCAAAATATTCATCTAGGGGTATAATGGGAATTTATTTTTTGGGGTTTTCTAAAATAAGAAATTGCAGGTTAATGCAAATGGACTCTCCAGCAGATGAACTTTAGAGAATATGCAAACATGACATCCACCCCCCACCCATTCCCTCCCTCCCCCTTGGAGTAAAATCATGGGAAAAATAAAAACGTAATGTAGGGCAAATATATTTTCAACAAATTAACTAAAATCTAATAATTCAGAACAGTGTGGTATTTTTTAAAACATGGCTCAATGCACAGGCCTGGTTGCGAGGGACATGAGGGACAGAAATATCGGGAATCTTTGCGGTGCCCGTCTTTTCTGCAGACGCGGCACTTTTTCTGAGGGTTGCTTCTGGTTGCTGTTGGGGGAATCCGACTGATGAAGTGTCTTTCAGTCAGTCGCGTGACATCCTCAGACTGGGGGCATTCTCGGGTGTCCTGAACATCAAAAATGAGGCCTTCAATAATTTTTTCCTGGAAATCCAGGTATGTATCTCTGCCTCTGTTTTTTTTGTAGAGCACAAATGAATTGTGGATTGCCACCTGTAACAAATAAATGGCCACCTTTTTGTACCAGGTTTTAGTTTTGCGTTTTACTAAATAGGGCTGTAAAACCTGGTCGCTTAAATCCACCCCCCCCCCCATGTACTTGTTATATTCGGACACGCTCACTGGTTTGTGCTTGTCCGATGTTGCCCCTCTTTCCCTCACTGCCACTGTTCCTGCGGTATGAATCGTGCTTAGCACATACACATCTTTGCGATCCCTGAACTTGACCGCCAGCAATTCTTCAGATGCATAAGCACAGGAGTCCCCCTTTACCATGCGCTTCCCCACTAATTGCTGTGGAAAACCAATTCGGTTTTTGCGCATGGTACCACATGCCCCAGTCCTTGCAGCATGCAAATGCCTAAACAGGGGCACACTCGAATAAAAATTATCACAGTACAGGTGGTACCCCTTGTGAAGTAGAGGCTGCATTATCTCCCACACGATCTTACTGCTGGTGGAAAGATCAGGGGGGCATCCAGGAACATTTATTGTGCGGTCCCGCCCTTCATAAATCCTGAAGGCGGTGGTATATCCTGACCCGCTTTCACACAATTTGTAGAGCTTAACGCCATATCTTGCCCTTTTGGAAGGTAGATATTGGCGAAAGCTAAGTCTGCCATGAAAGTTGAGGAGGGATTCGTCCACACTTACATTCTGCTCAGGGGTGTAGAGTTGCAGAAATAAATTATTCAGGGAATTTATTAGCGGTCTTATTTTGAACAACCGATCCCGGTTTGCATCGGTACTTGGGGGGGCCTGTGCGTTGTCATTGAAGTGGAGGAACCTCATTATTGTCTCATAACGAGACCTGGGCATTACTGCAGAATATACTGGGGTGGCTTGGGCGGGTCTTGTTGACCAGTAAGACCTAATGGAGGGCTTTTTGACAATACCCATATTTAGGGTGAGCCCCAAAAAATTTTTTAATTCCTGCAAATTGGTGGGCGTCCAATCTCTGGCATGGGTGGATGAAGGTTTCTGCCTTATATATTGCGTGGCATATAAATTTGTTTCGTGGACAATCTGATTTAGGATGTCGTCCGTTATAAATAAATGGAAGTAATACATTTGGACAAAATTTGTATTGTCCACGGTTATGCCAGGAGTGGCAGTAAATCCGTGGATTCTAGGCCCAAAAGATGGGGCAGGTGCCCATACAAGAGCCTGGACTGGAGGGACCAGGCTGTCCCGTGCTACAGCGCTACTTGGCCCTGCGCTTTCATGTTCTGCAGTTTCGACTGCATCAGGGACAACGTCCCCTGAAGATGAACCTGAAGTGACGCTGTCATCGTCACTACCTAAAACAGGTTCCATCTCGGACGCCATCTCTGATGCGGTCTCCGACTCAGACCACAGCATGGCGTATGCCTCCTCGGCGCTAAACAACTTCCTCGCCATAACGTAACTAACACTAACACTAACTAAACAAATTTTTTTTTTTTTTTTTTTTTTATAAAACACACAAACTAACTGCTATATATATCTACACTACCGCTAACAAAAAAATAAACCGCTATTGCTATATATATTATATATATGTGGATATATATATAATTATATACTCCCTACCTGCCTATTCTAATAGAATAAAAGAAAGAAAGGTAGATAGATAGAAAAAAAGATAGATGGATAGATAGATTGTATAGATAGATAGAAATCTATCTATACAGAGAATGTTTTAGAGTGTAACTGTATTTTTTTGTAACTGTAACTGTATTCTTCTGGCAGCAATTCTCCCGAGTCTCTTCTTCTCCTCAAACTGAAACAATGTTTGAGGAGAAGAAAAGAGGCAGGAGATTTACTGCCAGAAAAGTCAAAATAAAACAAATGTGGTCGCTGTGATAGGTTTTCACAGCGATCACATGTTCAGGGACCATCAGATTGGTCCCTGATACTCTGCCCAGTGCCCAGAGCTGTTGGTAACAGCGTGGGCACAGGGCTGTGTGCACGCGATCGCGTGCACACTGTTTTATAAGCAGGAATGCATGTGATCGCTGTGATTGGTTGTCACAGCGACCACATGTTCAGGGACCATCAGATTGGTCACTGATACTCTGCCCAGTGCCCAGAGCTGTTGGTAACAGCGAGGGCACAGGGCTGTGTGCACGCGATCGCGTGCGCACTGTTTTCTATGCAGAAATGCATGTGATCGCTGTGATTGGTTGTCACAGCGATCACATGTTCAGGGGCCAAAAGATTGACCCCTGACATTCTGCCCAGTGCCCATGGCTGTTAGCAACAGCCAGGGCATAGAGCTGTGTGCACGCGATCCCGCGTGCACAGTCTCTGAAGTGCGGCCGTATATATACTATACGCCGGACTTTAGAGACCCTGACCGCTGGCCGTATATTTACGGCCAGCGGTCGGGAACTTGTTAATGGTGTTCCATGGGGTTGAGGTCTGCGCTCAAGCCATTCAAGTTCCTCCACACCTAAGGCCACAGCTATGCTAGGACATGAAAGAGCCTTCCCCAAACTGTTCCCACAAAGTTGGAAGCATACAATTATCTAAAATGTCTTTGCAGGCTGTATCATGAACCGGATCATTATCCCTCCACCAAATTTGACATTAAAAATTATGCATTCTCATGGCATCCACCAAACCTAGATTTGACCATCAGACTGCCCGATAGTGAAATGTGCTTCATCACTCCAGAGAACACGTTTCGATCGCTCTAGAGTCCAGTGGCGGTGTGCTTTACACCCCTCCAGCCGACGCTTTGCAATGCGCATGGTGATGTAAGGCTTGTGTGCAGATGCTCGACCATGAAAACCAATGTCATGACGCTCCTGACGCACAGTTCTCTGATGTCACTTCAAGAGGAGGTTTAGAACTCTGAAGTGAGTGATACAACAGAGGACAGACAATTTTTTGACTTGTGGCAAAGGAGGCACCTCATTACAGTGCCACATTTTAAAAGTGAATGAGCTCTTCAATGAGATACATACTATTACCCATGTTTGTTTATGGAGATTGCATGGCTGTGTGCTTGATTTTATGTACTTCTTTGGAATTGGTGTGGCTGAAATACCTGAACTTAATATTTAGGAGGCATGTCTATATACTTTTGGCCATATAGTGTAAAATGTGTTTCCCTTTCTTTGTTTTCTGTGATTTATTGACAATTCATATTATACTTAGGTTAAATGTTTGTCCACTAAAAAAATATTGCTAACAGTTCAACATTTTCTTCACCAAAGAACTTTCAAGTTTGATACTTTTTAAGTTTTGATACTCAAATGGTACTTTTAATTTGATCTCAAGTCAGTTACATATAAGACAACTAAATTATTATTCATCTCCTGACAGACCAATTTCCATGTAGAATTGAGCACTCAAATTAGAATATTAAAGCAACATAATCACCTGTCCAAAAGTGTAATTTAACCTGTAGTACTTTGTGACTAGACAACACAGTGAGGTATAAGAAAGATAGTAGAGATGAGTTAAACGTTGACATTTAAGCAGCATTTTTATTTTTTTTCTATTTTTGCTATTCTTGCCATCCAGTTCGATTCTCAGCAAAAAATGCCAGGAGAAAGGCAAATAGTACAAAGGGGCAGGACTGCACTGGGACACAGTTGGCTGATGGGTGCTCTATTTGCTCCATTACTCTGAGATACGCCCTGGAAATAGTTAACTAGGTTGCTGGTTTTTGGCAATGCAGAAAAGCAATGATTTCTGACATGAACTGATTCAAAATTCATCTTTATTGTTATACACTGTAAGTACATTTTGGGCTGCATGGTGGCTCTGTGTTTAGTACTGTTTCTTTGCAGTTCTGGAGTCTAGGGTTCAAATCCAACCAAGGACAACATTTGATTGGTTTCTTTCCATATTCCAAAAACATACAGATAGGGAATTTAGATTGTAAGCCCCACTGTGGACAGTGAGCGAAGACCACTTTTGTACAGCGCTGAAGAATATGTTGGCAAAATATATAAATACAATGGAGTTTGGAGTAAGGAGAGGCATGGTTTTACAATACAGAAAACACAATGTGGACAGGAGGCTGAAGATACAAACATTTAACAAAGCTATACATTAATATATAAAGAGATAGGTAAACCATAAAGTAATATCCTTGGGAAGGAAGATGTAGTGGAGAGTGACTATGGGATAAAAGGGACTTTCTCTGAAACCAACTCTTTTAGCCACTATCTAGTATTCGCACCAGAACACATCTTTAACCCCTTCAGCCCTTTAATTTATAACTTAGAATAAGCTTTTCTTCTGTATCATCAATTGTATACAGTCTACAGTTTCATTAACGTAGTGCCGGTAATGTCAGTATCAGGTAGAAGTATAGGGTGTGATATTGTAGCATATAAGTAATAATAAGGCTAAACCAAAATGTTGATAGACAGAGATGACCGTTTACTATAAAGGGGTGGACACAAACGTGCTGCCTCTTATGTTAATTAGAAGTGGGTTGGTGGTGTATAGGATGACGAGTGCTGGGCAGGATCTGTCCCAGAACTCAATGCTTAAGAAACTAAGCTCTAAGTGGGCTAGAGCAAATTCTTTTTTCCATTAGGTTGATTTGGAGGCCTTCCACAATTGATCACTGGCCAGTTTTGCAATGGTTTTGAAAATCACATTGGTACAGTATACAGATAATGGATTCCTTGTTGCCATGAACCCAAATCCAAGAAATAAAATGTACAATTATAAAAAAAAGTATACAAAAAATAAATAAAATAATAAATAAAAGTAGCTAAACAAATTAAATTAATTAATTAAAATGTAAAATGAACATAGGGCACACAGTCAAAAAATTGCAAATTAAATTCCCAATGTCAGAATTATTCAACCACCTAGACAATCCAAACTACACTGTAATTATGCCTCAGAATCACTTAAAATGTGTAACCTAACTTTGTTGAGTACTTTTGAGAGGGAATTTCCAAGCCATTATTTTCATATCTTGCGCTGATGAAGGTTAGCAAGGTCAAAACATCTGTATGAAAGTTGGAATATATGGCTCTGTACTTAGGCTGTATCTTTGCAATACACCAGCAGTTCTGGATGCATAGTTGGCCACTAGGCGCATGCTTTCAATAAGGATTTGTTTTGTCGGGATGTGCTGGAACTAAGCATGTATATATATTTTTTATTTTAAGAAGGCCCTTCTGTATTTAAAACTTCCAAATAATTATCCATCCCACCTATTCTTGTTCAACAAACAGGGCTTCCCTTTTCCATGGTTTATGTTTGTCATTGAATCTCAGTCCCATTCACTTGAGTAGAGCTTTTTTTAATCTCAGTCCCTTTAAGAATAAGATACAGAATATTTTGTGCTCATTTTTAAAGTTTAGGTAGAGTTTATATAACGCATAATCAAGAAACTGTCCACAACGTTCTCTGTAACCGGGGGCAACTTTGCTGAAAATGACACAGATAAGGGAAAACTCCAATCAATCGAGAAGAAAATATTTCCTTTTTTAAAATAGCCACTAGCATCTCTTGTCAAAGTTTATTATAACATATTACCATAAATGCTTTCTTTATGTAATTGTCACACGTAACTGGGAAAAGAATAATTGCTGTACTGTATTTGTCATATCTAGCTGTAGGCAAAACTGTATTCTGAAAATGTATGCACTAAAAAAATATTACAACAGCCTTGACACTAATAAAGTATATTTGGTTATTAAAAACCTTTTTTCCAAATAATTGGGGGTAAAAAAAAACCCAGATTGAATGTTTTAATCTCATTGGCTCTATTACTTTTTAAGATAAAATGTTGAACTTAGGAAGGCACATTGCCAAGCTTTTTATAGTAAAAGAAAGCTATATATTGATATCCAGAGGTTTGTATAGTTAGAAGAGTTTAATAGCTAAAGACCAGTTATATTATGCTCACCAGACCGTATGATATTTTTTCCATTGGCAGATATTTTATTAGGGAAGTGTTGGTTGGTTTAATTGAATCAAGGAAAAAAATATGGACAATATAATTTGTATATAGGGTTAAAGCAGGATACATACTGACCCTATTAGACTTTGTTATAACCTCCTTAGAACTGACTACATGTAAAGTCTTCTAGGTAAATTTCACAGGTAGACATTAAAGTAACTGATTGTTCTCTTTGAACAACCCCTTTTTTCCCAAAGACAAGCTGATCACAGGTTGTCCTGTTGCTGTGGCCCCCTAAGATCAGCTGTAATCTGTGGGGCAACCTGGCATCAAGTGTTTAATTTCCCTGTAGCATTACTTCAGGGGAAATAAAGCATTACAAAAATCTATTCTATACATTTGTATGGGTATATTTCCGCAACATGCGCATGTGATTTTTAGAAGACTTTTTTCTGTCACAGAAATGTCTGCAACAAATCTGCCGTGTGACCATACCCTTAAAGGGAACCTGTCACGTAGAAAATGTTGTCCAATCTGCGGGCAGCTTGTTATAGACAAGGAGGAGCTGAGCAGATTGATATATATTTGTGTGGGAAAAGATTCAAAATAACATCTAATAAGTTGATCTAAATCCTTGCTCTTTCTATTCTTAAGAGTACAGTGGGTGGTTCTACTCATTGATTAACAGCCTTCCCTGTATGAGTATGCATCCAGAGATAGCTGTCAATCACTGAGTAGAACTGCCCACTGGACTCTTAAGAATAGAAAGAGCAAGGATTTTATGACAAGAGCTTTTTGTTCTTCCATTTTGTTGTGATAGTTTATTGGGTATTTTACTTGAACCCAAATTAGTTATTAATTAAGAAGTTTTGTATATTAACCCCTTCCCCCTGCTTGCATTCTGGGCCCTAATGACCATGCCATTTTTTACGTTTTTCCATTGTCACATTCAAAGAGCTATAACTTTTTTGTTTTTGCGTCGACATAGCTGTATAAGGTCTTGTTTTATGCGGGACAAGTTGTACTTTCTAATAGCACCATTTTGGGGTAAATATAATTTATTCATTAACTTTTAAAAACTTTTTTTTGGGGGGGATAGAAGAAAACCTGAAATTTCACCACTCATTTTTTGCATCCTAAATCTACGTCGTTTACCGTGTGGTATAAATAACACAATAACTTTATTCAACGGGTTGTTATGATTGCAAAGATACCAAATTTGTATACATTTTGTATGTTTTACTACTTACACAGTAAAAACACTTTTTTTTCAAAGTTATTTGTTTTTGTGTCTCCATATTTGAAGAGCCCTAACTTTTTTATTGTTCCGCCGATGCAGTTGTATGAGGACTTTTTTTTTGCGGGACGACTTGTCGTTTTTATTAGTACCATTTTGGAGTAGATGCGACTTTTTGATCACTTTTTATCACATTTTTTTTAAGTCAGGATTAACAGAAAATAGCAATTTTTCCATTGTTTTTATTTTATTTTTTACGGCGTTCACTGTGCGGGTTAAATAATGTAAGAGCTTTATAGTCGGGGTCGTTACGGTCGCGGCAATACCAAATATGTGTAACCTTTTTGCTTTATTGTGTTTTTTTTAAAATAGTAAAGCATTTTGTAATGGGAAAAAGTGGGTTTTTAATTTTATTTTTTTCACATCTTTTTTTATTAACTTTATTCAACTTTTTTTTACTTTTTTACTAGTCCCATTAGGGGACTTTAATATGCGATCGTCTGATCGCTTTGATAATACACTGCAATACTTTTGTATTGCAGTGTATTACTGCCTGTCTGTTTAAAACGGACAGGCATCTGCTAGGACATGCCTCCGGCATGACCTAGCAGGCATTTATTACGGGCAGACCTGGGGGGCCTTTATTAGGCCCCCGACTGCCATCAGAGACACAGACACTAGGCGATCTTATCGCCGGGTGTCAGTGGGATGAGAGGGGGCTCCATCCCTCTCTCCAAAACCACTCAGATGTGGCGCTCGCTATTGAGCACCGCATCTGAGGGGTTAAAGAGGTGAGATCCATACTAATATCGATCTCACACCTCTGGCATCTGAGAGCAGGGACATTTATCAGCTCCCTGCTCTGTTTACTTTATTCTGATGCAGCGCCGTGAAACGGCTATTGCATCAGAATAAAGCCCACTAATGACTGCCGTGAAAAGGCTTATCGGTGGTCATTAAGGGGATAAGCAGAATTAAATCCCCAAAATTAATGCTTGCTTCAAAGATGGTATAAAAATATCTAATTAATTATATTAAAAATTTCATTTTTAATAGCATTTTCTGAAATAACAGTTAACTTAAAAGCTCAATTTCCATACCAAGTTAATAGGAGAAACTCATATTGGCCAATTACAGGTAATAGAAGACTGCTCTAAACTGTAACTAAAAATAAAAAAAATACCTTTACACACAGGCTACATTCCTACTAAGAAAATAAATGACAGACATTCAATGAACATCAAGAAAAGGAATTAGGTAAAATTTATAATTATCATTTATTTCCATTTAAAAACTTACAGTATAAAGTCAATATTTTGGCAGCAGTTTACAAATCATCAAATTGTAACAATTTTTGGGATCATGCACATGGCAGAACCACGTGCACTCAGCCTGTACGACGGCACACATATGGAGTCCATATGGTATCATACTACGGAGCCATAGGTATTCCATTTTCTGACGTTCGGTACCTTCTTAGTGCACCATATTGGCACCACTCTCGGATCTAGAGCTACGTTAACCTTACGGCAAATGGTGCTTCTACTATGTAGGGCACTATTATTATCTGGGGACTATGTCTGTTTGGGTCATTAGCTATCTGGCACTATTGTTTTCAGGGGCACTATCTCTCTGGCACTATTATTTTGGGTACACTATCTGTGTGACACTATTTTGGGGTATCTATAGTTGAGACCAATATTTCAGTTGCAGGATTTTTTAAATTTGTTTCAATACTTCAGAACTACAGTATTTGGAGGCACTATACAATACAATAGGGGCAAATAAGTGTTGTGCCCACGGTCGCCGACCGCCGGCACGTCCTACATACCGGTAGCCACGACCGCAGGACATTCTCTTCATGCCACCGTCTCCCTCCCCAAAGACGCCGGCACACATGGCTTCAGTTCCCCACGGATTCCTGTAGGCTGTGCGCTTGTTTAAAGGGCCAGCGCATGCACCAGTGCAAAGTTCCCTAGACAATCCCCATATACCCTGGACTTTAAAAAGTACTCTGCTCTTCCTCTCCTTGCCTGAGTGTTTCTGTGTCTGCCCATGTTCATTATTGCAAATGGTCCTTTAGTTGTATCCGTATCCAGTAATTGTGTTTGTTCCAGTGCTAAGTCAAGTGTCATCTGTGCCAAGTGTCTACTAAACAAAGTGTCTGCTACGCCAAGCGTCTGCCACGCCGAGTGTCTGCCAAATCATCTATCCTGGTACTCTTGTCCTAGAGACTGTTATTGACTATTGTTTGGCCAGCTGCTACTCCGCTACGGCGGAGCGGCCTAGTGGGTCCACATACCCCATAGCCATGACAGTACGCTCAGACCATGGATCCCGCTGGTCAACCCAAAACCGCTATCCAGCTGATACAAGGGGACATCCGTGACCTCCAGGCACGCCAGGATCAGCTCTTTCAGCTGTAAACTCTGTCATTAATCGTTTGGATCGTCCATCTGTTCCGCCTCTGGCTGCTACCACTGCCCCACCACCTGCTATCCCTCTTGCCTGTCCTGGGTTTGCAATCTCTTTGCCTCTACCTCCTTGCTATGATGGGGATCCTAATACCTGTAGAGGTTTTATTAACCCCTTCCCGACATTTGCCGTACATGTACGTCATGGAAAGCATTGACTTCCCGCAAAATGCCGTACATGTACGTCAAATGTTTGGCACCGGCTCAGAAGCTGAGTCGGTGCCATCATCACCGGATCTCAGCTGTATCTTACAGCTGACATCCGACTGTAATGGCGGGGACCGAAATTAGCTTCGATCCCCGCCATTAACCCCTTAAGTGCAGCGCTCAAACGCGATCGCTGCACTTAAGGTGTTTGCAGCTCATCGGAGCCCCAGTAATGAAATTGCCGGGGTTCCGGTGGCTGCAATGGCAACCGGAGGCCTAATACTGGCCTCCCGGTCTGCCTAGCACCGAAGCCGGTCAAGATCCGCCCGGCGGCGGAGCCTGATCGGCTTCCGTAGCTGCCGGCAAGATGGCGCCGGGTCAGGACCTGATCCGGCGTCATCAGCGGTGGAAGTCAGCTGTACTGTACAGCTGACATCCACCTGTAACGGCAGGAACCGGAGCTAGCTACGATCCCTGCCATTAACCCCTTCGATGCAGCAATCGAAAGCGATTGCTGCATCGTAGCGGTTACTAGCAGATCGCCAGCCCTGACAGGCAATCGGGACTGGCGACTGCTGTTATGGCAACAGGAGACACAATGGTCTCCTGCTCTGCCATTACGGAAGCCGATTTAGGCCCCGCCGGGAGGCGAAGCCTAATCGGCTTGCTGTCAGTGAATGACTGACAGATCTAATACATTGCACTACATAGGTAGTGCAATGTATTAGAAAAAAAATAAATCTGACCGTTGGACCTTCAAGTCCCCTAGTGGGACTTGAAGAAAAGTGTAAAAAAAGTATAAAAAAGTGTCAAAAAAGTGTAAAAAAAAGTGCACAAAATAAAAGTTTGAAAACAATAAAAGTTTCAAGTAATCAAATAAAACACAATCCCCCTTTTACTCTTATCAAGTCCTTTATTATTGAAAAATAATAATAAACCATATGTATTTGGTATCGCCACGACCGTAACGACCTGAGGTATCAAAATATTGTATTATTTATTGCACGCGGTGAACAGCGTAAAAAAAACCGTAAAAAACGTTACCAGAGTTTCTGTTTTTTAGTCACTTTGCCCTACAAATATTAGAATAAAAAGTGATCAAAAAGTCGCACGTATCCAAAAATGGTACCTATAAAAACTATAGCTCGTCCCGCAAAAAACAAGCCCTCATACACCTCCGTCGACACAAAAAAATTAAAACGTTATGGTTCTCACAACTTGGCGACAGAAAAAATACATTCTTTTTACAAAAGTAATTTTATTGTGAAAAAAGTTGTAAAACATAAAAAAATGCTATAAATTAAGTATCGCCGGAATCGTACGGACCCGCAGAATAAAGTTAACATGTAATTTATAACGCATGGTGAACGCTGTATAAATGCTTTATTAGCTACGTATAGCTGGACATACCACACTTAGAATTAAAATTGTCACTAGCCGAGATCGGATGCACAAGATATCACCTGATTGAACAGGCATATATAACATGTCAGCATAGGAATGACCATTCCCTATTCAGTTAAATTGTAATGTTTAGCCCCGTGTACCCCTGAGGACGCTACTTAGTAGCGAAACATGTCGGGGGGGCTGTTAATATTTTAATACACTGCCGATGACCGGACTAACTGCTGTCCACTAGCTGCCTTACAATTTAACTGAATAGGGAATGGTCATTCCTATGCTGACATGTTATATATGCCTGTTCAATCAGGTGATATCTTGTGCATCCGATCTCGGCTAGTGACAATTTTAATTCTAAGTGTGGTATGTCCAGCTATACGTAGCTAATAAAGCATTATTATTTTATTTATCTATACATTAGTGGTGGCTGGGAAATTGGGTTTAGGCTGTTGCAGGCAGCCATTTTCCGTGTTTATGTATATTGTGCCCGCCAGCTACCAAGGGTCAACAATTTGTTTGTTCAAAGCAAATAGACAGACTCAGACTGTCCGACCAAGAGCGGCAACGCAGACGTTCTACTGGATTGTGTCCGTTCTGTGGTCACAAGGGACATTTTGCGCGCCAATGCCCTTTGAAGCTGGGAAATCTCCAGCCCCTTAGGTCGATCGGAGAGACAACTCTAGGCAAATCTTATTCTGCTACTAAATTCTCTCCCAGATCATCTATTCCTGTGTTTATTTTCACCACTGAAGGATCACACAGTGTACCTGCAACTTGGATTCCAGAGCGGTTGCAAATTTTATCCAGCAGTACCTGGTAGACTGTCTCCACTTGGCCACTGTTCTTCTGGAGAAACCTCTGGCGGTCGCTTCGGTTGTTGGACAGCCTCTGCCGGACCCTAGTCTGTCTATCACTAAGCCATTGAGACTACCGATAGGAGTCCTCCATTCTGAGCTAATAGCCTTCTATGTCTTAACCAAAGCTATTAACTCTCTCCTGCTTGGACAACCATGGCTTCGTTAGTACGCCTCAGTCCTTGATTGGAATTCCGGAGAGGTCCTCCAATGGGGACCCCGCTGTCTTCACCGCTGTCAGCCTCACATTCAACCTGTTGTTTCTCCTTTGTCCCAATCTCTCTCTGAACTGCCTCTGCAATATGCTCATTATGCAGAACTCTTCATCAAAAAGGAGGCAGAGGTCCTTCCTCCTCATAGTCCCTTTGACTGTCCTATCAAACTGCTTCCTGAAGCCTCTCCCCCTCGCAGACTGGTTTATCCTCTCTCCTTGTCGGAAACGCAGGCCATGTCAGAGTATGTCAAGGAGAACCTAGAGAGGATGTTCATCAGGAAGTCTCCTTTGCCAGCTAGAGCTGGATTCTTCTTTGTGGAAAAGAATGATGGATCTCTTCGACCATGTATTGACTACCGTGGGGTGAATCAAATTAGAGTAAAAAACAAGTACCCCTTGCCGCTTATCTCCAAGCACTTTGACAGGACCCATGCACAAGGTTTTCTCTAAGCTGGTTCTACATGGGGCCTATAAATTAATCTGTATCCGCCAAGGTGACTGTAATGTCGGGGTAGGGAGACAGACAGGTGAGCCCTAATCTACCCACCACTCAGTCCCTGCCTACTTGCAACGACCCGCCCTAGGCGACGGGGTACAACTGGGCAACGGTCCCTACACTCAATAGGTGCACGACAGACAAACAGACAAGGGTACAAAGAAGCTGGGGAAATGGGGAAGTTGCCCACGGGAACACCGTGAGCAACAAGCGAGGTGAACGAGCCGAGTCAAACCAGGAGATGAGCGAGGTACAAAAACGCAGAGCAGAAGAGTGGTCAGTAAAGCCAAGGTCAAATACAAGCAGAGGGTCAATAGTTCAAGAAGCTGTAGCAGGGCCAGGAAACCAGACGAGAAGAATCACAAGCAAAGGAGGAACAGGAAAGGCAGGTATAAATAGACAGAGGGCGAGAGCAAGCTCCGTCTGGCCAGGCTGTGATAGGCTCTCCCACTCCTAAGCCTGCCATCCTGGGTGGTGGAAGATGGAGTCAGTCTCACAGACATAGAAGCAGGTGCAGACTGATTACCTATGGGCGTTGACACAGAAGCTGTGTCTGGCAGATCCTTTACAGTGACAAATGGAAAATCGCATTTAACACTCGGTTTGGTCACTACGAGTATCTTGTAATGCCCTTTGGACTGTGCAATGCTCCAAGAGTGTTCTAAGATTTCATGAACAATATCTTCCATGATCTTCTGTATGTCTGTGTGGTGGTGTATCTGGATGACATCTTGATATTCTCACCTGATTTGATGACGCATCGGAAGCATGTACACCAAGTCTTGTTGTGGTTAAGCGGGAATAGCCTGTACGCGAAACTCGAGAAGTGCGTGTTTGAAAAAAATCTGTGCCCTTCCTGGGGTATATTTTTTTCTGACCGTGGTCTTCAAATGGATCTGGAGAAGGTAAAGTCCGTCTTGGAGTGGCCACATCCTCAAGGTCTCCGAGCTATCCAGAGATTTCTTGGATTCGCCAATTTTTATCGACAATCCCAAATTTCTCGCTCCCAAAATTACTGCTCCCATCTCAGCTCTTACCAAGAAGGGAGTGAACACTAAGAATTGGTCCCCTGAGGCAGAGTTGGCATTCTCCAACCTCAAAAGTACCTTCACTTCTGCCTCTGTTTTACATCATCCTGATGTGACTCGACAGGTCTTCTTAGAGTTTGATGCCTCTTCCATCGGTGCAGGAGCACTCTTGTTTCAGAGGAATTCCAAAGGGAAAGCAGTGTGGTGTGGATTCTTTTCCAGACTTTTCACTTCTGCTAAGCACAATTACTCCATCGGGGACAGAGAATTACTCGCTGTCAAGTTGGCCTTGGAAGGGTGGAGACACCTGCTGGAGGGGGTTGCTCATCCTATCATCATCTTTACGGTTCACAAGAATCCAACATATTTGCAGTCTGCTCAGCGACTAAATCTTCGTCAAGCCAGATGGTTGCTGTTCTTCGCCAGATTTCAGTTTCTTCTTCACTTCCGTCCTACGGACAAAAACATTAAGGCTGTTGCCCTGTCCTGGTCATTCGAGATAGACGACTCTGAAGAAAATCCTCAACACATAATTGACCCTACTAGGATTAATGCAATAAATCCCCTACAGATCAAGGATATCCCTCCTGGAAAAATCTTCATTCGTCCTGCTGATCGTAAAAGAATCCTCCGCTAGGTAACATAGTTCTAAAATGGCTGGGCACTCAGGTGTCCGTAAGACTCGGGACTTTATTACTCGTCCCTACTGGTGGCCCACGCTGCTTGAGGATGTTGTGGACTATGTTACCACCTGTACTAACCGTGCCTTAACCAAATCTACCCATTCCAAACCTGCTGGCCTGCTTCAACCTCTGCCAGTGCCTGATGCCCCCTAGCAACACATCGCTATGGACTTTATTACAGACCTTCCTCCTTCGGCTGGATATGCTATAGTCTGGGTAGTGGTAGTCCAAAGTGACACATTTCATTCCTTTAACTGTTCTTCCCTCTGCTCCCCGTCTGACAAATCTCTTCATTCAGCACATCTTTCGCCTACGCAGACTACCCCTCAATATTGTCTCGGACTGGGTGGACAGTTCACATCCAAATTCTGGAGAGCCCTGTGTAATCTCCTGGATATGAAGTTAAATTTCTCCTCTGCCTATCACCCACAGTTTAATGGTCAAGTGGAAAGGACCAATCAAATATTAAAAAAATTATCTTTGTCGTTTTGTTTCTGCCCAACATGACAATTGGGTACAGCTTCTGCCTTGGGTAGAGTTCTCATGTAATAACCATACTAGTGAGTCTACTGCTTCTTCTCCCTCCTACATTGTGTACAGTCAGCATCCACAAGTTCCTCTTCCTATGCCAGCCATGACTCAAGTACCGGCAGCTAATTCTTCATTTGGGACTTTCCTTCACATCTGGCAGCAAACTAAGTCTGCGATCCTTCAGGCGGTTGATCGCACGAAGAGGTATGCCGAAAGTAATAGATGAGTTACTCCTCAGTTTTCCCCTGGAGTCAAGGTCTGGCTATCTTCTAAAAACATTAGTCTCAAGATACCTTCTCACAAAGTTGGCCCTTTTGAGGTCTTGCAACAAATAAACCCTGTGTCCTATAAGCTTCGGCTGCCTCCTAATCTCAGGATTCCCAACTCGTTCCATGTGTCCCTCTTAAAGCCTGTGATCCTGAACCACTACAGCAAACCTCTTCGTTCTATAGTTGCTCCCAGCGGTTCTTCTGACGTCTTCCTGGACTACAAGAGGGGAGGAGTAAAGACTTTCTATCTTGTGGACTGGAAAGGGTTTGGTCCTGAGGAAAGGTCTTGGGAGCCTGAAGAGAACATTGATACCCCTGCTCTCTTCAAGAAGTTCCTCTTATGCTCTGGATCTAGGAGGAGGGGGGTACCGCCGGCACATCCTACTTACCAGCAGCCACGATCGCAGTACACTCTCTTCATGCCGGCGTCTCCCTTCCTAGAGATGCCTGCATACGTGGCTGCAGCTACACACTGATTCCAGTAGAGTGCTTGCTCGTTCCCGGCCTTAAAGGCCCAGCGCGTGAGCCAGTGCAAAGTTCCCTAGCCAATCCCTATACACCCTGGACTTTAAAAATGGCTCTGCCCTTCCTTTACTTGCCTGAGCGTTGTTGTGTCTGCCCATGTTCGTTATTGCAAATCGTCCCTTAGTTGTATCCTGTATCCTTTGTTCCCGTATCCAGTATCCCGTATACAGTAATTGTTTTTGTTCCATTGCGAAGTCAAGTGTCGTCTGTGCCAAGTGCCATCAGTGCCAAGTGTCTGCAATGCCAAGTGTCTAATATGCCACATATCTGCTACGCCAAGTGTCTGCCATGCCTAGTGTCTGCCAAATCAGCTACCTAGGTACTCTTCTACTGGAGACTGTTATTGATTATTGTTTGGCAGCTGCTACTTCGCTAGGGCGGCGCAGCCTAGTAGGTCCACATACCCCATAGCCGTGGCAAAATGTCAGCAAAAAGCACAGCATTGGGGGTAGCAGCCAGATGCAACGTTTGTATAGGGGTGCTGAATAGGTGGGAATGGTGCTGAAAAAGCAAGGAGCCAAAGATGTCTGTGCAGTAAACTTTGCAGAGACGAGTCTTGGTTGGAAAAAGTCATCATGTCGTTCTGGGCCAGATAGAGAAGAAAAAGTGAACTATTCCCATCAAGAGAAAATGTCACCTGCGAGTCAAGGTCTTTCCCGTTAATGTGTCTAAAAAATGGCCACTAATTAGATAAAATTGTGTTTAATTTGATGAATTGACTGTGTAAACATTGGACGACAATTAACAATGTTCGGGGGGGGGGGGCACTTATGAAACATTTGCAATGGGCCCACCAATGTGTTAAAACGGCCCTGCTTGGGTCTCTAGATTTGAAATCACAGACATACAGAGGTACCATATAGGCTTATAGGCTTCTATGAGTGGCGTGTTGAGGCTCCATACATCTCGAAATTTGCAGGGAGCCATAATGAAGCTATTTAAATGAGAACTTACACTCGCTTTTAAAAAAAAAATAACAATTCTTTGGCCCAAAAATATATATATATAGTAAAAAAATTCTATCACATAACTACATTACTAAAATATATATACAGATTTATTTTTTTTCCTTTCTTACACTTTTTAATTAGTAACATGACCTCCAATGACACTTAACACATTTAGTTTTTTATAGCTAAATTCTGTTCTTTCCGTTCAAGTACAAACTTATTTTCTTGCCCGATTTTCATCATTGTTCCTCAGCGTTAACACAAAGATTTTATTTAGCAATACATTTTAATATACCAATAATCATGTGTTGATGACTATTAACTTTTTAAAATTTAAGGTTTCCTACCATATAACTTAAATTGTACTCTTGTCAATACTATACTTTAATTTTATGGTTTTGTTTGGTGCAACTAAGGCTATCCAAAAGAATGCTAAAAGAGTGTCCTTTGGGCATCTGCTGGTATACGTAAGTATACCTTTTTTCTTTTTCACTGTATAGGAAAGCCTCCTTTTATTTTATTTTTTTCCAATGAATGCCTATGGGAAACATATGCAACTGTACAGTACCTAGTTGCATATGTTGGAGATTTATGTTTGGCACACATGTCGGGAGATTCTTCTCTCTTATTCGCCAAATGTAAAGAAAAAAATTATATGTGAACATCATGGATACACAAACACATAGGAAGTTTTACTAATTTGCCCACAATCCAGCTACAGGTGCAGCTGCCTTCTGACACCCCTGGCAATGTCTTTAGCAACAAATGTCTTGTCATTTATAACTGCCAGCGCTGGTCCTGCTTCCACCATTATGCCAACCGAAACAGCCTTATGACATCAGCCAGTTTAATTTTTTTGTATTCTGTTTTTATCTGGTTTTTAGGTTACAGCAACAACATGCCTCTACCTGAATTTTTCTCAACCGATTTTGTTCTCTCGTCCTGATATTGCTTTGTTACTTGGCTATTTTTATATAGTTATTAAATCATATCACTATACCAGGAACAAATATTTCTACCATACAGAAATGAAATATTACCTGCATACTGTTATTGAACACAGCTCACCATACAAAGACCAAAATTACCAATTTGTGCTCCTGTACAGTAAAAGTGCCCCCTTTGTGCCCCACACAGTAGTTGTGCCCCTTTGTGCCACATACAGTAATAATGTCTCCTTTAGTAGCCCCATGCAGTAATAATATCTCCTTTAGTGCCACCTTTGTGCCCAAATATAGTAATAATGCCTACTATAATGGTCCCATGCAATAATATTTCCTCTTTTAGTGCCGCATTTGTGCACCCACACAGTAATTGTTCCCCCTTTGTGCCCAACCATAATATTGCCTCCTTTATTGCCCCATACAGTAATAATGCCTCCTTTATTTCCCCACACAGTAATAATGCCTCCTTTAGTGCCTCCTACAGCAATAATGCCTCCTTTAGTGCCCCATACAGTAATAATGCCTCCTTTATTGCCCCATAGAGTAATTATTCCTACTTAAGTGCCCCTTTGTGCCCTCATACAGTAATAATTCCTCCTTTAGTGCCACATACAATAATAATGCCTACTTTAGTGCCACCTTTGTGCTTCCATACAGTAATAATGCCATCAAGAGTGGCCCCATAAAGTAGCAATACCTCCTTCAGTGTCCCCATTGTGCCCCATACAGTAATAATTCCCCCTTTGTGCCCACACACAGTAATAATACTTCTATTAGTGCCTCCTTTAGTGCCCCCATAAGTAATTATGCCTGATTTGCTCCAAATAAATTTAAATTTTAAAAAAACCTGAAACTTACCTAAACACCGTTGCCATGACATGGGTCCTCTTCCTTCCATAGATGGCATGATGCAGTGATGTCATTGCACTGCCTGCATCGGGACACTGAGGTCCTCTGCGCCCCAACTTCAGGTGTGCAACTGGGTCCGAAGGAGAAAGGGGCCCGGTCGTGGCAGGGGGTTGATCTTTTTACACCTCATGTTCATGTGGGAATGAAAGCCCTGGGCAATTGCCCAGTTTTCCGCCACCAATGCCGGTCCTTGGTGGAGTAGACAAGAGGCCCACTGCTCTGCCGCCCAAGGGCACACATACATCTAGAGCCAGCCCTTGTACATTTATTACAAAAGGACTATAGCCAATTATACGTGGACCACTGTGGTTAGTACTCCACGGTCCGCATCGCTTACTATTAGCTTGTTACTGACTTCCGCAAAGGTGTAAATATAAGCCCCATCAATTTTCAGCATATAATAAACATTGAAGGCTGTTTCACATAAGGGCAGGAGAATCTAAAGTTTCATTTACACAAGCAGATATTCGTATTAGCGATCTTTGATGCAATTTCTGTAAGCAATCGAATAGCGATTCGAGATATGTAAGTATTTACACAAGGCTATCATTTTAATAATTTTTTAATAATGAATCATTTGGTCGCCTATTTAACAATGTAACATATCTGCTATCAATGAAACGATGTATGTTTACATATCACAATGTCAGGATGACCAACGATTATTTTTATGTTCGCATAATCAATTATTTGTACGATCAACGATCGTTCTATCGTTAGTCGTATAGTCATTACTCCTATTTACAATAAGTAATTATCGTGCACGATCGCTTATTAGCACTGGAATCTGAACGATTATCTGCTTGTGTAATTAGGCCTTTATGCTTGTGCTTTTAGTTTAGTGCATCTCCAGCTGTTGGAAAAAAAGCAGCTTAAGCTGTGAAGACCTTGAACTGGATTTCACTCTTGCAAGGATCAATTATCCCTGCTGTCTAGTGCTACACAATAAAATGTTGCTGTGGGGGTACATCTGAATGAGATCACCATGAAGTTGCTTGATGGGCCTGCATACTTTGATCAAAGTTTAAACTAAACCTCATATGTATTTCTAAAATGATATTATATTCATATTTATATGATCAATATTGCAATTTAAATTTATTGGGTGTATTTGGTATGCGTCAGGGCTAGCAGAATGTTTTTGGGAAGAATTCCTACACCTTTTTTAAAACAATGTTATTGTAAAACTTTCAATAAATAGATAAATTACATTACTTTTAGGGTCTAAGCAAAAGACACATTTCTATTAATCCTTTCATAAAAAATATGAGCCTTGATTTGGCTATGGATTGGCATCGTAAACATGATTGTTTTTGAAAGCACAGAACCTAAAAACCCACTTATTCCCCTTTAATGAAATGCAATCAATATTTCCCATAAATGTTTTGTAAGTTCTTTTTAAAGCATCCAAAAGATAATTTCTAACAGAATCAGAAAGCAATTTTACTATATAACATTCTATAGCTATCACTGCTATTTTGACTGTTGGAGGCCTTAAGATCTTGGTGTTAAAAGTCTTACATAATATTAAATCATTTAATAGAACCATGTGCAGACAATTTACTCAATGTGTAGAGTTTTTTGGCTTATGTTCAACAGACAGGAGGTAACTGCTTTCCAACATCTGCATAGTGTTCAACTTAAAAAGTAGGAGTATTGTCTTGAATATATATGTCTATACAAGTCAACTATGCAACTGCTACTTAGGACCAGGCTTGACAGCAAAAGTCATTCCTCTGTGATCTTTAAAATTCAAATACATTGTGGAAGTGAGTGGCTGTTCTCTGTGTACATCTACTGAAAAATTAGCGATCAATGACTGTAATCACTGTATATAAATGCCAGGCTCTGTTTACATCTCTGTCCACATTCTGTTTATAACATGGCGAAGTGCTGGATACATTGTACAAAGAATACCACCGTTGCCTGATGGAGCATGTTGACTTATAATGGGTTCTGTTGGATTCCATCATGGTGCCGTAGTTTTGACAGGAAGAATAGCTCTCCATGCAGCGTTATTGTTCCCATCCAATCTGACGGCATTTGCAACAGCGGATCCATACGGAGCCTAAGCTAGGCATTAGATGCATGAGTCTGTTTAACCCCTTAACGACCGCCCACCGTCTTTTGACGTCAGGCGGTGCATGTACTCAGTCTACAGCGACGCCTTTTGGCGTCGCTGTAGTAGAGGGGGTTTATTGGCACCCTGGTGACATCTGCACTAAAAACCGGCTGTAAGTAACAGGTCCGGTTCTTAGTGCAGCCATCAGGACCTGCCGATTTCGTCGTAACAGCACGTGACCGCTGTGACAGCCAATCACAGCGGTCACATGCTGTTACTGCGTACAGAGCCGCCGGGAGTGTCTAAATGACAGCTCCTGCTCTAAGAACGAGCTGTTGCTAGCAGCTCTGTTCTTAGAGCAGTGATCAATAGCCAATAGTATTGGTTCCTGATCTTTTGTGATCACTATGAGATCCAATCATAGTGATCACTACTGTAAAATAAAAGTAAAAACATGTATCTGTTTCTCCTCACTGTTCTAGCTGTGGAGAGAAACAGATACAAGTGTGTCAGTGTCCCCACACAAAATCACTTGTCCCTTACACAGTTTATTTAAAAAAAAAAACATTTTTTTCAGTATTTTATAGTATATAGTATATACATATATATATATATATAAATATATTTACTGTATATACTAAGAATCGTACTATAAACTACTTTCTTTTTAGGGTACGCTGTTAGACGGCGTGTACGCTGTTAGGCCTCATGCACACGACCGTAGCCGTGTGCACGGCCGTGATTTTCGGGTCGGCCGGCTGCGGACTGTCCACCGCAGGCCGCCCGCAAATCGCGGGACATGCACATGGCCGCCACCATTGTTTTCAATGAGCCCGGACCGCAGAACAGGGCCGTAATAAGACATGCCCGTTCTTTCTGCGGTCCGGGCTCCCGGGCCGTGAAAGGACCGCAAAAACTACGGTCGTGTGCATGGCCCCATAGAAAAGAATGGGGCCGCAATTCTCCCGTGGATTTTCGGGGGAATTGCGGCCACAAAAACACGTTCATGTGCATGGGGCCTTAGACGGCGTAGGGTGCTGTTCTGGGCTTGGGTTTACGGTTTGTGTTAGGCGTAAGGTTTAGGTTTAGGTTTGAAAAAAATAAAAAAAAAAAAAAAACAATAAAAAAAAAAAAAGTTTAATTCTTTTAGTGTTCTTAGTTGATTAGGCTTCATGCACACGACCGTGCTCGTAATTACGACTCGTAATTACGAGCACGGCCGGGCACGGCCGGCCGCGGGCAGCCGGCCGCTTTTGCGAGCCGTGCTGTCATTATAAAATATAGCAGCACGGCCCGTAAAATAGAAAAATAGAACATGTTCTATTTTTTTTAACGGCACGGGCACCTTCCCGTGAGAAAACGGGAAGGTACCCGTGGGTAACAGAAGTCTATGAGCCCGTTATTGCAGGTCGTAATTACGAGTTCCATTAGTTCCATTTATTATTTGCGGTTTAGACTGTATTATCATTATGGCTGCCAGAAGATACAGCGTTGAGGAAGCCTATCAGATGCTATGCTCAGATACGGATTCTGCATCTGAAGTTGAGCTTTTAGGGTATGTGCACACGTAGTGACCAAAAACGTCTGAAAATACGGAGCTGTTTTCAAGGGAAAACAGACCCTGATTTTCAGACATTTTTTGAGCAACTCACGGTTTTCGCTGCGTTTTCACTGCGTTTTCGCTGCGTTTTTTACGTCCGTTTTTGGAGCTGTTTTAATTGGAGTCTATGAGAAAACGGCTCCAAAAAGTCCAAAGAAGTGTCCTGCACTTCTTTTGACGAGGCTGTATTTTTACGCGTCGTCGTTTGACAGCTCTCAAACGACGACGCGTAAATGACAGGTTGTCTGCACAGTACATCGGCAAACCCATTCAAGTGAATGGGCAGATGTTTGCCGACGTATTGTAGCCCTATTTTCATACGTAAAACGAGGCATTATACGCCTCGTTTACGTCTGAAAATAGGTCGTGTGAACCCAGCCTTACTTAAAAGCGACAGCAAAAGTGTCGCTTCAAGGGATTCAAGTTGCGATGCACAATGCATTTGTCCTGTACAAAAAATCAGCGGGCAGGGTGACATTCTTTGAATTTCAGGAGAAAGTGATTGAAGATCTCCTATTTCAATCTGCAGACCAGAGAGTAGTCCATGAGTCAGAGGATGTACGCCGACTTGTTGAAAAACATTTTTTACACCCCATCCCTTCAACATCTAACCAAAAATACCCCAAAAAACGGTGTCGGGTCTGCAGCAAACGAGGACAGCGAAGTGAGTCACGATATTATTGTTCCGCTTGTCCTTCCAACCCTGGTCTATGCATAAGTCCCTGTTTTGTCCTTATCAATACACTATGGGCTTTATTACAGTTTTGTTCGGGTTTTTGGTGGACCTCTTACACCCGACAATACTTCTAGAAATAGCGACATTAATTTGGGGAGTAGTGGTCCTTTACTGTATCTATACATACGGTGTTGGACACTGCCCCTTTATATATTCTACAGGTGATTGGTTGTTTTGTGCACATGGCGGTTCCTACCTTGCCGGGCAGGGGCTTGTTATGGTGTACCGCGTCACTTGGCACATTCGTCCCTTATATAGGGATTGATGGAGCTAAAGAGACGTCGTATGACCAGTCACTTTGAATAATAAAGTCATTACAGCCCTACAAATTTTCTTTCATCCTGTGAACATGCTCTAGTTTTCCACATAGCTGGATACATTCTTCCTCCTTTTTTTGGGATATATTGCCTTTTTCCGCCAACAGTTTAATAAATTTTCCCACTCTAACTTACTATATATCAGAGCGGGTTGATATACATAATGTCTATGGACTGACATGATTTCAGGACAGCTGCTTTCTTAGCACGACATAGTCATAGGGTGTAGAAACTGTTAGGGTCATCTATTTCTCAATCTAGAAAAGTAGAATCCTCCCATTTTCAAAGCAAAATGTGTGTCCCGAAAGCCTCTGGGTGCTCCCTTCCTTTTGGGTCCTGCCGTGTGTCCAGGAAACAGATTAGGGCCACAATGGGGATATTTTTGAACACAGGAGAAACAGGGTGATACATTTTCTGGTGCATTTCCTTATTCTCATGTCCTCTGTACAAGAAATCTGACCTTAAAATGACACATTTGTGAAAAAAAGTGAAATAAAATTTTCTTTCCACCTGCTTTGCATTAATTCCTGCGAAAACTGTGGGGTCAAAATACTTAGTACAAACCTAGATGAATACCTTAAGCGGTCTAGTTTTCAAAATGGGGTCATTTATGGGAGTTTCTATCTTTTTGGCAGCTCTGTGCCTCTATAAATGTGTAATGGGACCTGAAACATTTTCAAGCAAAATGTGTGTCCTGAAAGTCTTCTGGCGCTACCTCCCTTTCGGGCCCTGCCGTGTGTCCAGGCAACGCATTAGGGTCACAATGGGGGCATTTTTGAAAACGGGAGAAACAGGGTGATAGATTTTGGGGGGTGTTTCTTCATTCTCATGGTCGCTTTACAAAGAAATCTTGAAAGTGATACTTTTATATAAAAAGTGTTTTGTTTTTTTATTTCACCTGCTATGCATTCATTTTAGCAAAAAACTGTGGGGTCAAAATACTCACTACAGCCCTAGATAAATACCTTAAGGGGTCTAGTTTTCTAAATGGGGTCGTTTATGGGGAGTTTCTATCGTTCTGGTAGTTCAAAACCTCTCCAAATGTACAGTGGGGCCTAAAACATTTTCACGCAAAATATGAGACCTGAATGCCTCCGGTTGCTCCCTTCCTTTCGGGCCCTGCCGTGTGTCCAGGCAACGCATTAGGGTCACAATGTGGGCATTTTTGAAAACAGGAGAAACAGGGTGATAGATTTTGGGGTGTGTTTCTTTATTCTGATGGTCGCTTTACAAAGAAATCGGTCTTCAAAGTGATACTTTTATATAAAAAGTGTTTTGTTTTTTTATTTCACCTGCTATACATTAAATTTAGCAAAAAACTGTAGAGTCAAAATACTCACTACAGCCCTAGATAAATACCTTAAGGTGTCTAGTTTTCTAAATGGGGTCGTTTATGGGGAGTTTCTATCGTTCTGGTAGTTTAAAACCTCTCCAAATGTACAGTGGGGCCTAAAACATTTTCAAGCAAAAATGAGACCCGAATGCCTCCGGTTGCTCCCTTCCTTTCGGGCCCTGCCGTGTGTCCAGGCAACGCATTAGGGTCACAATGTGGGCATTTTTGAAAACAGGAGAAACAGGGTGATAGATTTTGGGGTGCATTTCTTCATTCTCATGGTCGCTTTACAAAGAAATCGGTCTTCAAAGTGATAATTTTATGAAAAAAGTGAAATTATATGTTTTTACGCCTGCTTTGCATGAATTCTTACAAAAAAACTGTGGGGTCAAAATACTTACAACACCCCTTAATAAATACCTTAAGGGGTGTAGTTTTCAAAATGGTGTCACTTGTGGGGGTTTCCACCATTCTGACACCTATGAGCCTCTGAAAACCTGGCTTGGTGCAGGAAAACAAAATGTACTTCAAAATGTATAAAATCATTACTAAACTTGTAAGTCTTCTAAATTGCTCAAAAAAAAATTATTTTTTTCAAAAGTGCTGCCAAAATAGAGTAAAGCGATGGAAATATATATTTAATACAAAAAATTGTACAGTATGTATGTACATATGTGACATATTGCAGTTAAAAATAGGGAAAAATTATAATTTTTACAACATTTCTTCAATTTTTCTATTTTTTCATTAATTTCCGCAAATCGTATCAGTCTACTTTTACCACTAAAATAAAGTACAACATGTGACGAAAAAACAATGTCAGAATTACTTGGATATTCAAAACTTTCGCACAGTTATTCTCTGATAAAGTCAGACATACCAGATTTAACAAATCTGGCTTGGTCATTAAGGTCTTTTCAGGCCCGGTCATTAAGGGGTTAAAAGGGTTCTACAAAATAACATACATGGCAATTGCTGTAATATGGCATTCCATCATAATAAAAGGAAAACTGTGGATCTGAAGTACAAAAAGAAAAAAAAGGTTAGTACATTGGTTCTGTGGTTAGCACTTGCAGAAATGGGGATCTGGTATCAATTACTAGCAAGTGTTATATTTGCATGGAGCACAGATGTAGCAATCTTTAACTTGACTCTTAACGTGTTAAATACACTGTGGCAAAAAACTTTAACTTGGCTTTTCAATAGCATTTGTTGTGTGATATCAAGCTGCAGCACGTTATCAGATTCAATTTGAACTTTGCTACATCTGTATGTATGTTCTCCCTGTGTTCTGCTGGGGTTTCCTCACATATGTGCTTGAGAAAGACCATTGTATGGCTAAAATGTCGCCTGCACTGTATTTGCAACTTCGTTGGACTTTGATTTCCCAGGAGGCGGTGGAGCCTGAAGCCATTTTTTTTGCACTGCAAAACCCGCATATGGTGCTGAGGGTCTCTATTCTAATTTTCGATGGTTTGGAAATGTTTGGACTGGCATAAGTCCTGGTAATACCAATCTCTTTAGAGTATGGTGGAATCTAAGTGCTACATAAGAATTGGGAGATAAATAAATATTGGCCACTGCTGTGTTGTCCCCATTGTTTATGATGCCAGAAGTTTAAATCCCCATGTTCAAAGGGGACGTTACTTCACGTGCTTTTGTAATTTGGCCCTCCATGGGATATTAAATCTAATTACTGTGCCTTCAACACTGTACTATTGTCTGCCGTTTTCTGCTGTTTTGCTCCCTGTAGTTATCCAGAGGAGTATGTACTATATTGCACTTATGTGGCCAGCAATGGCCTGTTTGTTTGATTTGCATTTGACCGCTTTTCTCCAGTAGGTGATTTTGCTCTAGGACGGCTAGTCCGCCACTGCGTACATTTCTTGCCTAAGTTATGTTGCACTAGAACGTTGTTCCATTTGCAGGTACGGCTTTTGGTGGTTGGTTTCCTGGCTCTTTAAACTGTTGGTACCGGGATGTACAGCTCAGATGCCATTTTGGCTGTGTTTTTGCCACACTTTACAGAGGGATGACATGTAACGTGGCTACACTGGGTCATCACGCGGTGGGCGGAGCCTTATGAATAAAACTGTGGTGAGCCCACCAAACACTATTTAGTGTTAGATGGAAATTGTAGTGATAGAAGCCTGTTCGCAACTATCTCCTGTCTCCATATGAGCTATCCGGTGACACAACCTGCACTGACCCTCCACCACCTGGGGCCCCAACTTACATGTAGTTCATATAGTTTAGACAAGGTGACTGACAGCCACAGTTCTGTCTTTGGAGACAATCAGCAAAAATCAGCAAAAGAAGCATCTCCAATGCAGATATAGTGCAAATCTGCAACACGAAAACAGATCTAGCCTGCATTGTATTCCCCAACATGGTGCACACCTGCTAACTATAGTGCATACATAGTACAGAATAACATCAGGTTTTTGCCTTTCCTTTTCCTGACAAACACCAATTTTCAATGCATTTATGCCACAAACTGGTAGTGCAGTATAGTACTTGTAACGTCTTACCTGCAAACGCTGATGCTGCTGCAGAATCAACTGTAGCCTCTGGTGCCGATGTGGCCGTCACGATGCAGGACCTGTGAGTGACGTCACAGATCTGCACTGTCAGAAGCTGGGCGTTCTGAAGAGAAGAGGATGTTACTTCTCTTCAGAGCGCCCAGCTAGTGAAAGTATTAAAAACGCCCCGATGTACGCACATAATACACGCCCACTTGGACTTTTACTTTTAAACACACCCACTTGGACTTTTGCAAGCCTCATTTGCATAACTACAAAAATGGTCATAACTTGGCCAAAAATGCTCGTTTTTTAAAAATAAAAACGTTACTGTAATCTACATTGCAGCACCTATCTGCTGCAATAGCAGATAGGGGTTGCAAAATCTGGTGACAGAGCCTCTTTAAAGGGCCAGTGCGCGTGTTTTGCAAAAACTGCAAATCTGGCCCAGGATGCCCTGGGCTATAAAAAGGGCTCTGCCCTCTTGCCCTTTGCCAGAGCATTGTTAGTTTTCCCGTTGTTCGTCTTGCTTATGGTCTCCCAGTGTCTTCTAGCCTCCCAGTGTACCTTGCTCCTGTATTCCGTATCCCGTATCCTGTTTCCGTGCTACCTAGTGCTATTGCCGTGCTGCGCTACCTACCGTGCTGTGCTACAGTCTACGCTACCCTGCTACGCCTCACCGAACGACTTCCCACCGCCTGGTTCTGGACGTGTTCGCCTCGCCACTGCCTACGATTGCCTCAGGTACTCTCGCTGAACCATTGAACTGTGTACTTTCCGGTTTGGCTAGCTGCCATCCCCGCTACGCGGTACGGCCCAGTGGGTCCACACCCCGCATCGTGACAGTACTGTACTATAGTAAGGATCCTATTCCACAGCACGACGTAGCCCGTATAAACGAGCGCCGATCATCGAGACAGCTCATAGATCGGCGCTCGTTTGCTCCTTTTACACAGAACAATGATTGCTTAAGTATAGAGATGAGCAATTGTTACTCCAATCGCTTGTCCCCATACATTTTCATTATGTCGGCAGCGCATCTCCCTGTTTACATAGGGAGATGTGCTGCCGACAACAATGATTTTTAATTTGACATAAGAGATCAGCCGATGAAAGAGGGTTTGCTCATTCATCTGCTGATCGTTTCTTTGATTACACCTGGCAATGATCGGGAACGAGCGTTCATATGAATGCTCGTTTGCCCGATCATTTGGACCGTGTAATAGGACCTTAAGGGTTATTTTTATCTTCATTATTGCTTTCGTACTTTATTAACTAGAACTATGAGAAAATTTTAGAGTCACAGTCCAAAACATAAACGTATTATTAATAATTTGATTACCTGGAATTTGGGGAAAATCTGAAAACATGTGACCTGTATAAAATAAGATTCTAACATTATTTAAAACAGTATTAGTTATATTACGCTATTTGTGCTGCTGACTGTTGTAATTATATTTATAGTGTTTGAATGTGATTACTTTCTTGAGTTAAAAGTTTCCTAAGTATTATCTTAATTAACCTAACAAAATAGACATTTCTGCTGATCATAAATTTAATTTAATTTGATCACATTATGATTTGGATTTAATGTTAAATTAGCTTAAATAATTTCCAGACAATTTTTACTAGTCAAGGAGAAAACTATTAGAGGGAGTTCACACTGAGTTTTTTTACGAGTTTTTTTACGCGCAAACTACGTCAGAAAAAGCGCCAAAAAACAGCCAAAAATACCTTCCATTGATTTCAAAGGGAGGCGGAGGCGTTTTTTTCCCGTGAGCGGAGAAATCGTCTCGCGGGAAAAAGAAGGGACATGCCCTATTTTCGGGCGTTTACGCCTCTGACCTCCCATTGACATCAATCGGAGTCAGAGAAAGCGTATTTTGCTGAATTTTTTGCCCGCGGCGCTCAATGGCCGCAAGCTAAAAACGCCGCAAAATACGACACTAAAATCGGCGTGCAGGCAGAGCAAAATCTGCCTCAAAATTCCAAACTGAATTTTGAGGCTGATGTTTCGCCTGCAAAAAACTCTGTGTGAACCCAGCCTTAGCAGTAGTAGAACAACGTAATATTTCTTATGAGTTTATAAGTCAAACAGACATTTTGTTAAGGATGTATGAGGTTGATTTGTTCAGATCTGCATATAACGTAAATAACATAACTTAAATTTAGTAAGATCTGTCAAGAGGACAGTTGTCTTCTGTTAAGAATGGTTTCTTTTGTAAATGACTAGAGTCTTTTTGGCATTAGATAGAAACAATTAGTGGGCATGATGCTTGGGTATGAACAGAAACAACAATACAATCAGCTTATTTATGTGAAATGTCCATCCAAATGTAATGACATTTATGCTGTTCTTCCATGCCATAACATTTTATCTCTATATATACATATATACTTTAGACATAAATGTCTAATAAATGGGGGTTCCACAGATCAGGACAGTAAAAAAGCTTGCTCTGCTTTTTAAGTAATGCCCATAGACTTCAGTGGAGAGTGCCATTGCAGCCACCTCTGTTTAGTCTCCTTATGAATGAGGCGGCCGCCAGCCACCTTGACTTGCAGAATAGAGGTCAGAAGACATGAGTTGTGCTACATAAGTTTTTGTATACTGTTATCCATCAGCTGATCTGTACAAAATAAAATTGTATTATATTTCCTTGACTATTTATTGTCAAATTTATCAAGTAACAACTCTGTCTGCCTTGGATACAAAAATAAACTTTTGCTCACAGATACAATGCGCTGTAGCCTAGGGCAACAGGATAAATCAATCTATAATATATGGTTACTTTTAGTGCAGGAGAAAGTTCTACGGAAAACATGATGTATCAATAAAACTGCATATATTATTGGTAGATACAAAATTCATCCTTTTATAATAGCAAAGAACAAAATTATCTGACCTGCAAATAAGAGAGTCCTTCACCCAACCCTAACATATATGTGTTCTGTAACATGTATACTAAGCTAGGTATTTTATTAATACTATTTTTTTTAATTTTTATTTTACACAGGATGGCAAAAACATAGTCTGACAACGTCTATGATATTTTTAAAGAAATACCATTGCCTTCTACCAAAATGCATTATTAAAAAAGTATAATGTTCACTTAATAATCTATGTCAGTGATGGAGGCATGTGGCTACCTTCCCCTCTGAAATGCAAGGGGTCGAAATGTTGACATTGTGTGTCAGTCCACTCTCCATCTGCAGCATAGTGAACGACACTGCCATATCGCTGCCGATATATTGAGATCCCTGGTGGAGGAGTATGTTGTTAGTCAGCACTTGCAAACAATTGGTAACCATATAAAAACAAGGTCAAGCGCATTTATACTTGGAACTCCGAGCTGACTCCTAATATTCTTAATAATTTATAGAAGAGGGTGCAATATTCCTCATAATAGACACCTAAGCTGCTGCAGAACCTCATTTTGAGCTTACTGTTGCCATTTCTTAATGGGGTTTTTCCTCAATATCTTAGTGATATACCATAAAAATAAATGATGGGAATACTTATTTAATTGATGATATAAAACACCATCATTCTTTTACTAAAGAAGGTCTGCAGCAGCTATATTTTTATGTTTTGATGCATAGTAAAATATAGTACACGTTGCAGCTGCTGAAGTACCTCTTTTTGAATTGGGAAACTACACAAGTCAATTATTGGTTGGCATAGGAGAAGCAACTTCCCGCAAAAGAAAACTGTAACAAACTGCTTCAGCAGGAATAAATGACCAACACTTATGTAGCAGTACTCATGTCTGTATAAGGCCTTATTCAGACGAGCGTATTTCACGTACGTGTGCTGTCCGTTTTTTTCACGGACATCACACGGACCTATGAAATTCAAAAGGGGCTATTCAGACGCTTTGTTTTTCATGCAGCGTGTGTCCGTTGCATGAAACTCACTGCATACCTTATTTTGGTGCATTTTTGCGCACCACGCAGTCCATTGAAGTCAATGGGTGCGTGAAAAAAACAGACAGCACACGGACATCATCCGTGTGCTGTTCGTGATTCACGCACAAGTTGCTAAAGAAATGATGAGGAAACAAAAAAAAACCTCCTTCAGTTTTTTTAACTGACGTAAAAAACGCATGACATACGCATGACATACATGAGTAAAAAATGCAGACGCGCACCGTACACGGATGCCACATGGAACTGCAGCACAAGAAAAATACAGCATTTTTTACGCACGCAAAACGGACAGCCTCGCGTAAATTAGGCTTAATGGTCAGGTTCTGACATCAGAATGTGATGTTCATATAAATATTATTTACAGACATGTCAATGGAAACTTTCTATGGATGTATAATACAGATGTAGCAGTCTTTATCATGACTTTTAACGCATTAAATACCGTACACAAGAAACTTTAACTTGACTTTTTCAATGACTTTTCAATAGGTTTTGTTGTCTGATATCACGCTACAGCAAGTTATCAGAGTCAAGATAAACTTGGCTACATCTGTATATCTTTATTTTCCTGCCGTAAAAGAGGTTTCCTGCTCCCCAATTATAGCTTTGTAGTCTTCACATCTGATTAGGTAGATACAGTAAGTCATATTCATTTATATCTGCTATATCAAAATAAGAGGGAAAAATGTATCTTTTTTTTTAACAGATTTTGTAGAAAGATGTCATGATTTATTTTTTTTATAAATTGATGTCTTTTTATTTTATAAAATATTATATTCAGGGGCGAAGCTAAAGGCTCATGGGCCCCAATGCAATAGTTCTTATTGGGCCCCCCCCCCGCGCAAACTCCTCATGGCCGACGGTCCGCAGCTTTCAGCTGCATCGCTGGGTCTCCTAAGTGACCCAACAATGCAGCACTAGCAGCCGGGGCGTCACTAAGGCTGGGTTCACACACCCTATTTATGGACGTAATTCGGGCGTTTTAGCATTGAATTACGTCCAAAAATGCGGCTCAAAAGCGTTGGCAAACATCTGCCCATTCATTTGAATGGGTCTTACGATGTTCTGTGCCGACGGTCATTTTTTTTACGCACCGCTGTCAAAAGGCGGCGCGTAAAAAAGACGCCCATGTCAAAGAAGTGCCTGTCACTTCTTCAGATGTAAATGGAGCCGTTTTCCATGGACTCCATAGAAAAACAGCTCCAATTACGTCCGTAATGGACGCAGCGAAAGACGCCTGCACATGCCATTACGGCTGAAATTACGGTGCCGTAATGGACGCTGCCGTGTGAACATACCCTCAGGTCTTAAAATGTCAGGGGAAATAGCCCCAATACATATGTGTCCGCCCAAAAAAAAAATGTGTGTATAGGAGACAGCATAGCATATTTATAGCACTACGACCCTATAAACTATGGATAGGATTAGATACATTGGCTCAGCAGACAGTATCACACATGATAGGATTAGATACAGTGGCTCAGAAGACAGTATCACACATGATTGGATTAGATACAGTGGCCCAGAAGACAGTATCACACATTATACGATTAGATACAGGGCCCAGCAGACAGAATCACACATGATAGGATTAGATACACAGCACAGCAGACAGTATCACCCATGATAGGATTAGATACAGTGGCTCAGCAGACAGTATCACACATGATAGGATTAGATACAGTGGCTCAGCAGACAGTATCACACATGATAGGATTAGATACAGTGGCTCAGAAGGCAGTATCACACATGATAGGATTAGATACAGCAGCTCAGCAGACAGTATCACACATGATAGGATTAGATACAGTGGCTCAGCAGACAGTATCACACATGATACGATTAGATACAGGGCCCAGCAGACAGTATCACACATGATTGGATTAGATACAGGGCTCAGCTCGCTGACATTGCGGCTCCAGCGCTGGACCCAGGAAAGGTAAGAATAATAATTTTGCTTCTTTATGTGTTACTGATTATTTTTGTGTGTTTGTGTTTTTTTACAGGTTCAGTTGTTGGACTTCGGATTCGAGGACTTCAATGACGGCGTTTTTTTTATTCTCAATAAAATGGTTAATGAGGGTTGTGTTTCAATAAAATATTTTTTTTATGTGCTTGTATCTTTTTAAACTTTATTATCACCGCCTTAGTAATGGCCGCTGGCTGATTGACAACCACCATTACTAGGGCGGGGCTTAATGTTAGCAGGTGCAGAGGCCAACACTAACCCCCATTATTACCCCGGTACCCACCGCCACCAAGGATGCTGGGAAGAGCCGGGTACGAACCAGTACCCGACCATCTGCAGTGACGGGCAGGTACCGAGGTGGCCGCAGGCTGGTAGTATTAGGCTGGGGAAGGCCAAAAACAGTGGCCCTTCCCACCCTGGTAATGCTGCCTGCTGCTGCTGTGTTGTATCTGGCTGGTTATGAAAATTGCGGGGGACCCCACATCGTTCTTTCCAATTATTTTTTTGTTTTTTTTTTAAATCACGTGGGGTCCCCCCCATTTTTCATAACCAGCCAGATACAATAAAGCAGCAACAGCCTAGCATTACCAGGGTGGGAAGGGCCACTGTATCTGGCCTTTCCCCTCCTGATGATACCAGCCTGCGGCCACCCCAGTGGCCGACCTTCACTACAGATGGTCAGGTACTGGATCGTACCCGGCTCTTCCCAGCACACCCTTGGTGGCGGTGGGTACCGGGGTAATAAAGGGGGTTAGTGTTAGCCTCTGCACCGGCTAACACTAAGCCCCACCTTAGCAATGGATACTGTCAATCAGCCGGCGGCCATTACTAAGGCGGTAGTAATATAGTTTAAAAAAAACCACAAAGACATAGAAAAAATATTTTATTGAAATAAAAAAAAAACACACAACCCTCATTAACCATTTTATTGATAATAAAAAAAAAGCCATAATCGAAGTAGTCCTGGAATCCGCCGTAGTCCAACGACCGAACATGTAAAAAAACACACAAGAAAAACGATTAGTAACACATGTGTTAGGCTTAGATACAGGGCCCATGTGTGATACTGTCTGTGGGACTCTGTGTCTAAGCCTACCACAACGTAGGCTTAGATACAGGGTCCAGCAGACAGTAATCTTATACATTATAAGATTACTGTGTGCTGGGGCCCTGTATCTAGACCTACAGTGTGGTAGGCTTATATACAGGGCCCAGCAGACAGGATCACGCATGGGCTATGTATCTAAGCCTACCATGTGATTGGCTTAGATACAGGGCCCAGCAGACAGCATCACAGAATCTGTGATCCTGTCTCATGGGCCCCCTAAGCCTGCTACATCGTAGGCTTAGGGGTTGTGCAGTCCCTAAACATTAAGCAATTGCGACTGCTGCGACCCCTATAGCTACGCCAGTGATTATATTGACTTTATTTTTGCACACACAATGTTGTTTTTTATTAACACTTTCTTACTTTACTGGGGGCTGCCATGTTTTATTTAATCTGTGTATGTGTCTCTTAACGACACATACACAGATGGAATACGACAGCTACAATGCATAGGACATAACAAAGGTCTCCCGTTCATTGTGTCCTCTGCTTCTGCTATCTCACTCTGTACTGCGCAGGCATAGAAGCTGGTTTGTTGGGGAAAGCTGGTGCCATTTTGAAGTGTGTGTGTCTGTCTCTCTCTTGCGACCCACCCTTGTGGCTCCCCCCGCGACCCCCCCTTAGCGGCGCCCCCGCGACCCCCCTCGCGACAACCCCTCACAACTCCCCCGCGACTTCTTTGCACACTTGCTGTAACTGTGTGTGTGTATGTGTGTCTAGCAGAGCTGTGTGTGTATGTGTGTGTAACAGAGCTGTGTGTGTGTGTGTGTGTGTGTGTGTGTGTGTAGCAGAGCTGTGTGTGTGTGTGTATGTGTGTGTATCAGAGTTGTATGTGTAGCAGAGCTGTGCGTGTGTGTAGCAGAGCTGTGTGTGTGTGTGTGTGTAGCAGAGCTGTGTGTGTGTGTGTGTGTGTGTGTGTGTAGCACACCCCACGGTGGGGGGGGGTTGTGTGCAGGGTGCTTGTGGGGGGGTTGTGTGATGGTTTGCATGGGCATGTGTGTGTGAGGGGTGCATGCAGGGTGTCTGTGGGGGGGTTGTGTGATGGTTTGCGTGGATGCTTTTTTTGCGTGTTTCTTTACTCATTTTGTCTGCGCTTTTTGGCGAATAATTAGGACACTCATTGACTATGGGAACATTTGGCACATTTTACATGGAAAGGAATTGACTCGACACTTTTTTTTTAAAACACGTGTGTAAAAAAAGTGCATTGTATGTTGTAACAATGTTACCAATTATGTAAATGAAAAGCGTAATTAAGCATTTTTTCATGCGCTTTTTGGCACGTAAAATGTGCCCAAAAAACGCGTCAAATACACGCCGTGTCAACCTGTCAACTGTAAAGTCATTCACCATAGGGGCTTCCCTCTTGACTTTCATCGTTCTCAGCCATTTGGTGTGTCCTATAGCTTCTACCAGCTGCATTGTTAAAAGCCCTCCCAAAATAAGAGCCGGACACTGCTTAGCAATTTGAAGACACCTTTTCCTGGCTTGTAGCCAAACATAGGGAGGGGGGTGAGATTCCCTCCCACATTTATGGCAGCTGTGAGTCAGGTTGCTTTCCCTTATTCACCTTATTCTGGGAAGTGCTCCCTCAGCAAAAAAACGTAAAAAATATAATAAAAATAAGTAAAAAAATAAATTTGCGACACATTCCCTTTAACTGGTTCCCGACCGTTGGCTGTGTTTTTACGGCCAGCGGTCAGGGTCCTTAAAACCCGAGCCACAGACTTTTTACAGCTTGGGTTTTAACTTGCTGCCTGAGCGATCGGGCAGCTGAATGTCGGGTCTCCGGCTGTCAGTGACTGCAGGGGATCCTGAGGAGAGGATAGAAGCAGCTTTCGCTGCTTCTGTCTTTTCTGATCACTTGTACACAGCGCTCAATGAACACTGTGTATAGGAATAGAGGCAGCAGCCACGCCGCTGTCTCTATTGCTCCCGATGTTCATGTGACTGGTCACATGATCGCCGGGTGCCGTTACTGACAGACTGCTGCTGCACAGCCTTATTAGTGACAATCGTCACTATGAGAGGGCTGATTTCCCCTGTAACTGGGGCTGCTGTGGAAAAGCATGGAAAAGCATGGTGTAAAAGAAAAAAATATATATATAAAGTTCCCCAAAGGTCTTTTTTGAGCTTTGAGGGACAGACCATAGTAATAAAAAGTAAAGTAAAGTGCACATTTGTTTTATAATAAATACACATAAAATACTCACCCCCCAAAAAAAGTTTCCCTCCCACCAATCATTGTCGTAACACTAGCCCGGACCCAATTAACCTAATATAGACATGTAATATATAAAAATTTACGGTAGACAATGACGATCACAAATAAATGGTCTATTTTAGGGTAAAACTATGTTATTACCCAAAAAAAATAGCTGAAACGTAAAAAAGCTTATTTTTTTTACTATTATTTTCAAACTTTAAGAATAAAAATTCTAAAATAGCAAAAAGGATGTGTATAAAAACGATAAAAAAAGAAACCAGCATTGTCTGCGGGAAAAACATCGCAAAAATCACGTAGTTAGCACAACAAATAAAAAAGTTATAGCCATTTAACGAACACGTGCTAAAAAGGGCTAAACGGTGTCTGGTCCTGAAGGCTCAAAATAGCCCGGTCCTGAACTGGTTAAACTTTCAAATCATCACTAGATAAAATAATTGTGACGTATTATATAATTGTCATAGATTTTAAAGTAAAATGACAAATAAACTTTTCTTCAGAAAACTTACTTGAATATAAACACACTTGATTTGTGTCCATAGTGATTCAGCCGTTGCTATAATTTATAAAACTTTACATCATATATTTGGCAGAAGCCCAAATTCTCTCCTACGCAGGAATCAATTTTTTTTTTGTGGCTTACCAAAAATAGAGAGTCACACATTAAGTGTACGTAGTGTGCTGAGGATTACAGGGAGATGTGTTCTCACAAACTGCATTGTCTTCAAGCAAAAGCTTTGTACATCGTCCATAAAGAACATATTTGTTGTTTCAGATTATACATTGAAAAGATTAAGCAATTATAATGTACAACAGGATTGAACGTTTTTTTTTAACCTCCTTGCTTCTATTTTGGTCGGATTCCTGTTGTTTGCACTCTATGTTTAGATGACGGATATTCTTTTTTTCAGCACCCATAACCAATTCCAGACATAAGTATTCATTTCATAATTGTGCAGGTATAATTTATGCTATTTTTAAAACACAAGTACAGCTCAGACAAACAATTCTGCATTTCTGGAGCAGGATGTGTTTTTTGTGGCATTGCACAGTCGTGTGTGATGTTTTGACAAGAAGCTAAAGTAAATAAAGCACAGGATGTGGGAATTAATTTTATGATTTCATCCCACCTAGAACCAGTGACCTCTTCCCAGGACATTACTTTGTGACTGCAAGCAAAAAAACAAGCAGATTCCAGCTGTTGCCTACAGCATTGCTTCTGTGCAGAAGATGTTGACAAGTGACAAGCGGGCATACAGGGCGATATATTTCAAGAATAGGAACCTAGATAAATATTAAATATTTCATTAACTCTTTAGGATAGAAAGTCTGTATTATTGGTTTTATATATATATATATATATATATATATATATATATATATATATATATATATATATATATATATATATTAAATGCACAAAGGAATTGTAAAGGATCAGGCAACAGATTATATCACATTATGTCATGTTGCGTTAGCTTCAACATCCTGTGCTAATTCATTTCATAATATATCTTTATAATGTCGCCAAAAAGACACAATCCCTACATAGAAAAACCAGGTCTTAGATGCACATCCCAGTAAATATATCCATATGAAGCAAAAGTGCTGGACCAAACAAATGTATACAAAACATATCAAGTTTTATTTGTAGTCATCATAAGAATTAGAAAACCAATTTATCAGTGCAATTCCACCTTTAAAAAAATGGGTGGCCATCATGTTATCAAGCAGTGCAAGCAAACAAACAGCAACCACCACAGACGAAGCTGTCGGCAAAATGTGCATCTGGTGTGGTGGTTGCATATTTTCTTTGAGGAATACTGACAGTAGATTAAAGGAGGAGAGTTACCTAGTGGCAGTAACTTCACACAGAATTTGAATGGATAAAACAACTTAAAGGGGTTTTCCCATAAAGGACATTTGTGACATATCCACAGGATATGTCATAAATGTCAGATAGATGCGGGTCCCACCTCTAGAACGGGGTCCCCTAAGCCTTGTTACACCTTTTTCTGCTCCCGCTGACTCCCGACCACTTCCTGACTTTATTGTAAAGGATTTGCCTTACACAGCTTCTGTGTCGACGCCCGTGGTTAATCAGTCTGCATCAGTTCCTAGGTCTGCTAGAGTGACTCGATCTGCTACCACTCAGGCTGGTAGGCTGAGGAGTGGGAGAGCCTATCGCAACCTGGCCAGATGGTTCTAGCTCCCGCCCTTGGTCTACTTATACCCTCATTTGCTGCTTGTCCTTTGCCTGTGATTCTCCTGTTTCCTGGCTCTGCTGTTCCTTCTGTTACCATTGACCTCTGCTTCATATTGACCCTGGCATGACTGACTATTCTCCTGCTCTGCATTTGTTACCATGTACACTCCTGTTTTGACTCGGTTCTTTCACTACTCTGTTGCTCACGGAGTTGCCGTGGGCAACTGCCCCACTTCCCTTGCTTTTGTGTACCCTTGTCTTGTTTGTCTGTCGTGCACATATTGAGCGTAGGGACCGTCGCCCATTTGTACGCCGTCACCTAGGACGGGCTGTGCAAGTAGGCAGGGATTGAGTGGCGTGTAGATTAGGGCTCACCTGTCTGTCTCCCTATCCTGAAGAGGTAAACTCAAGCACTCCTTAGTTTAGTATGCAAAAATTGGTTTTATTTTAGAATGAGGCAAAAAGTAGTAACGTTTCGGCCACAGTTTGGCCTTTGTCAAACACTGCAAATGCAGAAACAATATAATAAACATAAATAATTTAGCAGTATGAGGATAGCAAAAACCAGACAAACCATCAGTGACCGGATTGGGAAACATAAATCCACCATATGCTGCAAAAATCTTCTGCTACCTATTCCTTATCATTTTCATCATGCAAACCACAACATTAGCCAATTAACATTTCAGGTCCTTGAACAGGTACCAAAACTCAGAAGGGGAGGCAATAGAATCCAATTACTAAAAAAGAGAGAAGCCTATTGGATTCACAAATTGCAATGTCTGACACCAAGGGGCCTCAATCGAGACTATGATATCCACAGTTTTTTATAAGTATTCCATAGATCCTAATATACTAATATATTTATATTTCTCCCTCAGGCTCTTTGAATATCCTTCGGTCCCTATTGCTGCCTCTCAATACCAGCAGGGGTATCCTTTTTTTTTTCAAACTATCATATTCAATAATATCATTTTTTTGTTACCTATTTTTGTTACCTATATTTATACATACAATTTCCTAGTTCTAAAATAAGGATGAATCACACAAAATAAAAGAAAGAAAGTTAAACATTACCTTACTTTTACTATATGTAATCCAATTCCCACTCATGACCGCAACTTCCAGCCGATAATACGCATGCGCGTATACGTGTAAATTGTCAAAAAAGACGCGATCGCGTCTGCGCATGCGCGAACCTCCGGTGCTCCTACGGTAGAGTCTCTGTCTTACCATAGAGTCTCTGTGAACGAAATCGTCTCATCCGGTCATGACACTCCATTCAGCTACTCTCATTCATCCTGAC